>NC_061114.1:132815271-132897544 GCF_002878395.1 Capsicum annuum | reverse complement strand
CTCATTTCTATTTCTTTTATAAGTGCTAAAATTTCAGTTTCATTTTATTCAATTGAAATGTCCATAAGGCAAGTATTAATTAAAAATTTTAATGCCAAAAAAAACACTCTTTTAGTAAATGTCAATTCTATCCCAAAGTTGTATAATACATCACGTAAACCCCACAGTTTGCTTTACAAATTTCTATAAATATTTTTTGTGAGTTCTAATATGCAATACTCATTGCTATTGCTTTTATAAGTGTTAAAATTTAAGTTTTCTTTTATTCAAATGAAATATCTACAGGCAAATATGAATTATTTCTTTGCACATTTGGTTGTAGTAAATTATTTAGTAGAGTAATAAAGAAATAAAAAATATATATTACTCCCTTCATGTCAAAAAGAATGACCCATTTTAACTCGACACAGAATATAAGAAAATATAAAAAACTTTTGTATCTTGAGGTCATAAATTAAAGTTATGCCAAATGTACCAAAGTGTTCTTTATCTCGTGGTTCTAAATATGATACATGAAAAGTTGAAACTAAAGTATTGACCAAAAGAATCACTTTTTTAAATAAATTAAAATGAAAAATAAGTCTTTATCTTTGAAATGGAGGGAGAAACAAACATGTACAGGGAATTCATCTATCCACAGTTCACAAAATTCAAAACTAATTTTGAATTGAATTTTTTCACAATATTTAAGACAATTTTAAAAGATAATTTGTTAAATCTTAAAAAATAATTTAAGTAGTGAGTCTTGTTCATACTTTATTATGATATATGCGAATTTATATGATAATTTTTTATTAAATATAAATTAAAATAATATACTTGAATCAAATGGAAAGAATAATTTTAAATTTAAAGAGAAATTATCTTTGAAATTTGTTTCATTTGAACATTTTTTTTCAATCATGGTGTCTAGAGAAACTTTTTCTCCTCTTAAAACTATTGTGAACATTTTTTTCAATTATGGTGTCCAGAGAAACTTTTTCTCCTCTTAAAACTATTGATAATTAGCTAATGTTTAAGGTAACACTTACAAATATAACCCAAGGTATAACCTTTTTTACATAATTTTTTTTAACATTTTCATATAATTTTTTTATGTAGATCCCACTAAAACTCTATTTTAAATGAAAAAGCTAGATATAATAGTCATTTCATTAGAATCTTTTCAATGTCACTAATGATATAATCTTTCACATGGATTCGACACAATTCAACTATAAGTCTATTTTAATATGTAGTAAAAAAAAATTAAATGCGTTCTATCAGAATGTTTATTTTAATACATCATGTCTCAATTCAAATGATATATTTTTCTTTTTAATCAGTTCTAAAAGAGAATTGACAATTTTATTTTGTTTAGTATTTTATAATATTATCAATATTTTAGTCATGTTGAATTTCATTTATTTGTCAAAAAGTCCACAAAGGTATACTCTTCTATTTAAATTTTATTTATTTTAAAAATAATTTAAAACATTGCAAAGTATTTCATATATCTTAAATTTAATGTCTAATCAAAATGATATAGATTGAAATAAAGGTAGATGTAATTTGTAGGAGGATGTGCAAATGCTTACATATGTTCCATAAAAGATAAAAAAGTGAAATTACTTTTGGCCACATATTTAATGGCATAAAGTAACTATTAATAAATTATAGTAAAATAAAAAAAATATTCATAAATATTGAATAGGTGTTTATCTATTAAACAGTAAGCAATTCCTCCATACTTACAAAACTTCACATGATACATATCATTACAAAAATTTATAATGCATATTATTTATAGAAACATAATTATTTACTAATCACCTATTAAAAGTATTTTAAACAACTTATTTTAAAATATAATATTAACTACCTCAATCATGTTAACTTTTGTTAATTCTTTTGATTCTCTTTATTTTAGGTAGTAAATTTTCTCAACAGGTAGACAAATCACTTTAAAAGAATTTTTTTGCTTACTATATTAAATTGGTCACTAATTTTTGACATATATAAGACAAGATGTAAAGGCAATCCTTTAACGTTATGAATCATTAAAACTTTTATCGAGTAGGTCCTTATTTTTGTTTGTTAAGCACTCATAAAATGAATTTAAATGTATTTAAAATTAATTTATGTATGAATTAGTATCCTTTATTGCTTCATATGATTCTATTAAAAAATGTTAATAAATAAAAATTTATAATTTTAATCTATTCTCTTGTATAATTTTTAAATAAAGTATAAAAAACACTAAAATTAGTTGTTTAATCTAATAGAATTAGTTAGATGCAATGTTAAAATAAGCATTAGAGTATATGATATTTTAATGTTAATTATAAAAACTTTAAAAAGTTGAGTAGGGGGTGTGGATAACTAACTTGTGAAATAGATCTATTATATGTATAATGAATCTATTTTTCTTTGTGCGTGGATATTTCTTAAATTTTGTTTCAATATCTTTTAATGATTTATTCTTTTCGTAAGATGTATTCATTAATTTGTGTAGTTTATTATTTTATCCTGTAGTAATTGCAGAGTTACAGATTTTTGGATTATAATTTATCCTAATTGTACTGTAATGTATATCTAATTCTAGATTTTTAATGTTATTTATTATCTTGTGTTGTTCTTCTCGTAGCGAGTTTTTTAAATTGTATAAACTATCACATGCACTTTTTTCTAAATTTTCTAAAGTTTCTTCTATCCATATTAATTTTTCTTTTAGATTCTCCATTATTTTTCTAATTTGGTTTCTATAATTAATTTCTTTATTTAGATTATCTTCATTTTCTCTAGTTTTTCTGATATATTCTAACATCTCTTAATCTGAATAATATCCTTCTGGGTAATTATCCAGGTATAACTGTGCTATCCAATTTATAGTTTCAATTTCATAGTCTAATACTTTTTCTAATATTATTTTCTTAATATCTATAATTTCTATATCTCTAAGTATATATAAAATTAAGACTTTAAGATTATCTATTATTTAAAATTGACAAAATATTTTATTATAATATTTTGTAGTTGTTTGTTTTAGCCTTAGTAGTTCTTGCATATTTTCATTAAGAAATTCTATATATTTTATATCTTTAGTTTCCATGTATTTGTATAAATTTACTTTCATCTATTTTTCTATTAACTGTATGTTTCTCATACCTTTTTCCAAAAATTCTAGATATATGTAATTTATCATGGTAAATATTTGTAAGAGTAGTTAGGTAGGTATGGTATGTAATTTACTCTAGTCATATAATATTTATCAAATGTTTTTTCTAATATGATTTTTCTTATATCTACTACTTTTATATCCTTAAGTGCATACAAAATAAGTATTTTAAATTTATCTACCATCACATCAGATAAATACTTATTCATTTTCATAAAATTGCTATTTTCAAAATATTTCCTTCAATCATGTACATAACAAAATATGGTCATCTTAGATTATTATATACTAGATTATTCTTAAATAACATGTTCTTCGGTCACTATTTGCATGGTAATTTGGATATTTTTTCCTTAAACAGCACCTCTACTCTGGTTACTCCCCACCATGACTTCTTGCCTCATTGGTTTCACCTTTAGGATGGCATACTTCTTAGGAATTTTTCTCCGTTTCCACTTTACTAATAAACTTTTTAACATATTATTCTTCGAATAATTCTACTATAAAGTAACTAACATGAATTTATTTTATCATACTATGATTGTTGGGAATTATGAATTTAGCTATTCATAATCATAAATAAATATACTTGTTCGGGTAGGTTTGATATTTCAGAGGTTTGTTCCTCCATAACTTTTTCCATTGAAATAAATCTATTTTTTAATAACTAAGCAAAATATTTGTTGCGGACAGGAGAGAGTATTTATGCTTCAACACATGAAGGCTTGCTTTGCAATGCCTTCGGTTCATCTTATTTATAGACTGAATCTTTACAAGAGTATTCACATTTCTTTCACGTTTTCTAAAATTAGTCTAAAAAAGTCTCCTAATGAGACAAGAATTATTAATGTCATAGTCAAAAAGCCTAAAAAGTCTAAAAAGACTAAAAAGCCCTGTATTTGTCTTATTTTTAATATCTCATTTGGTAGTGAATAATTATATGTCATAGTCTTTGCATTTAAATTTTTATAGTCAATAACCATTCTACTTTTTCCTCTTTTTTGTTCACTATGTTTATTTACTATAAATGCTGGACTATTATGTTTACTATTACTTTTTTGTATATATTGTTTTTCTAATAATTCATCTATATGCATTTTAAATTCTTTTAAATCGTCAAAATTATATGTTAATGGTTTCTGGGTTATTATGCTAATTTTATCTATTAATTCAATTTTTATAGTAGTTTTATGTTTTTCCCATCCTTTTAATGGATCTTCACTATATAATTGTTCTAATTTTTTCTTAATTATTTCTATCTTATTTATTGAAAATATAGTTATTTCTGTTTTATTTATCGAAAATACGACTAATTCTATTGTATCTTCAGTATTTTTTATATTTTCTAACTTTTGTGTAATTTTTTCACTTCCTTTTATCCAATCAGTTTTCTTTCTTATTTTATTATTAACTCTTTTTGCTCTTACTTTCTGTTTACATGGTGTTGTAAACCACCAATCTATTTTAATTATTATATGTGGGTATAATTTATCTAAAAACGGCATTCCTAAAAGTATATCTTTTGATGTTAGTTCATAATTATAAATTTCTTCTACTATTAATATCTTATCTCATACTTGTATTTTTACATTTCTAGCTTTATAAGTAATTAAGCTTCCTTCATTATTAAATCCTTTAACTATTATTGGTGTTTTTAATTTATCTCATTTGCTTTCTGGTAAGCAATTATATCTACATAAATTAGCTTCTGCTCCTGTATCTATCATAGGCGTATAATATCTACTGTAATATCCTTCTACTACTATCTTCATTAATACATATATTTTCATTTTATGTTAAGGCTCTTCTTAAGAATAATTTCTCTCTGTTATATGTTAAGGTTAATTGTGTATGTTCTATATTATATGGTTTTACTTGTTTTAGCCATTTTATTCCTAATATTATGTCTGCTTTTTGTATTTCTTCCATTACTTCAAATTCTATTTTTATTTTTCTAATTCCTATTATTATTTCTTTTTCTGCTATATTTTTACTATTTACTAAACTTCTTGGTAGATCTGGGCATATATCATTATCAGTTTTTATTTCTTCATTTTTTACTAGATATTTTGCTATATAATTTTCTTCTTGTCCTGTATTTAAGAGTATTAAATATTCTTTTTCATTTACCTTTCCTGTTATGTAATATTGGTTTAAATTACTTGTTGAATTTATGTCATAACTTGTTCTTTTTTATGAGTTTGATGATTCTGATTTTTCATCAGCTATTCTTTTCGTTGTACTTATTCTATCATTTATTATTTCTAAATTTTCTTCTATATCTATGCCTCTATAGCTATAATCATTATAATCTATTGTTTTTACAATTTATTCGAATGTACTTTCTATTCGTATTTTGTTAATCTTATTTTTTCCTGTTATTTTATGTTTTTTGTTGTTAATACATATAAATGTTTGCATCTTGTTGTAAATATTTTACTTCCTAGGTTAATTCTATTCCTGATATTTCAATATAATACTAATGATTTATCTATATTTTTATCTGTTACCGCTACTAAATAATTTACACTTATTATAAATTTAAATTTTTGGTATATTAAATTTCCTTTTATGGCAGTTATTATGCTTTTTTCTACAGGTTTTATAATTCTATCATCTGCTAAATATAATTCTATTGGTGTATCTATTCCTTCTCTAAAACATGCTTTTATTAATATCTCTGTACCTCCAAGGTGTACATATTTTATTGGGTCTGTACTTTTTATATTATTTATCTCTTTATTAATTATTCTTTTTGTTACTAGTGGTATACTATCTTTACCTTTTGCATATCTACAGTCTATTGCATATTCCTTTTGGCATACTACATAATATTCTTCTTTTTTCTTAGTAAATAGATTTCTTATCGTTGGTATTTTAAAAAAAAATTTATACACTTAAGTCTAATTTTTTTCCTTTTATTTCATCAAATATGTTACTGTCAAATACTGTTTTTTGTTCTGTTCCTTCATCATTTAGATATTCTTCCTTTGTTATTATTTTTATGTCTTCTTCAGTCATTTGATTTATCTATTTCACTATCTATTTCATTATCTGTTTCATTTTCTGAAATTTCATATATACTATCCTCACTTTCTAATTCATAATCTATATAATCTATCTGCATATATTCTGTATTATCTATTTTTATTTCTGATATTTGTTTTTTTTTTTTGGATTTTTAGTTAATTTACTATCTCTAGCTAAATGCCCTAATTTTCCACAATTATAACAAGTACATTCTTTTATAGATTTCTTTTTTCTATATAGTCTTTGTATTTATAATTTTTTACATAATATCTTTTTCTTGGTTTCTTGTATTTATATTTTGATTTTTTATATTTCTTATGTCTTTTTCTTTTCTTATAATATCTTTCTTCACATCCGAATTGGAGTGATATTTTATCTTTGCAGCATGCTGAATTTCTTATCAATGTTTTTTCCATTTTTAATTCTTCTCTATATTTTTCACATAAGTTTCTATACCATTGTTGTAAAAATTTTATTCTTGCTCCTAGAGTATCTACTATTTTTGCTTCTTCCCAACTCTTTATTATCTTTGAACTAAATGGTTCGGGTAATTTATTAAAATACAATTTTCTTATTTCTTTACTTTCTTCTATATTATATGCTCCTTTATCATAATATTCTTTAAATGCGCAAGTATATTCATCTATATAACACATATTACATATTGCTAATTTTAACATTAAATTTCTATTTGTATCTTTTTCTTCATCTTGTTCTTCTTCTATTGTTGTCATACTACCAAATTCATCTTTTATAGCTGTTTCATATTTTTTTAATAATTCTATAGGTGTTAGTTTAGTTGTTGTTGATGATGTTCCTTCTGTAGGTCTGTTAGTTCTTAATACCTTCTTACTATTTTCAGTTAAATTTAAAAACCATAATTTCACTGTTCCTATTAGTGTTTTTTCTATATATTCTGGTGCATCTGTTATGTTTATATTATTATCTAATAATTGTTTTGTCATATATCCTATCCATAATTGTATTATTTTTTCTGTATATATTACACAGTCTAAGTCTAAAAATTTATAATTTTTATTAACTATTTGTTTTGGTGTCCATTTGTCATATTCATTCTTTAGATTATATCTTTTAAACTTATTTTTATAATATATAGGTTTTCTTATTTCTGATGTTCTAGGTATTATGTTTTCATCTTCTTTTTTATCAAGAGTATTTGTTTCTGTGTTGATATTTTCTAAGTTTTCTTCATTCATTACTTCTTGTTTTTTCATTGATTTCTAAATTTTTGTATTTGTTAATATTTCGGTATATGTTTCACTATCTTCTGAATCATAATTATCTGTCTCTTCAACATCTATATTATTTATTTCTAATTCCTTGTTTTTTATTTCTTTATTGTTTATTTCTAATTTTTATTTAAATTGATTTATCTCGTTTAGTAATTTTTGTTCTTTATCCTTTTCTTCCTTTTCTTTTTGTTTTTGTTCATACAAATCTTTTAACATTTATAGTTCTTTTTCTAATTCAGCAATCCTACTATTTTTAGTTTCTTCTATTTTTTGTATTTCTTCTGTAGTTTGTTGTTTAATTTTTTCTATTTTCTTTTTCCTATCTATTTCTTTATTTTCTCTTTCTATTCTTACCATAGCTGTCAATTTATGTTCTAATTTTAATTCTTTTTTTTCTAACATTAAATATAAATGTTCACCTATTTTCTTATATCTTCTTCCTAGATTAGAAAATACTATTTTTATTTTTAATCCTTCGTGATTTTCATATATTTTTCATCTATTATAAATTCTTCTTTGTTCATTTTATTGTGAATAGTTCATGTTGATATATATATATATATATATATTCTAAACTATCTATTTGTGATTCTAATTTTGATATTTCATCTTTTTGTGTATTTATTGAGTTTTCACTAACTCCGGCAAATATATTATAATGTAGTATTTCTATTCTTATTTTTAATTCTTTACGTTTTTCAGAAATAATTTATTTTAGTACTTTGTATTTTTGTACTTTATTCATTTAAACCATATTTATAATATTTTGGTGGATATCTAAATCGGATTTTATCATAATTAGGTGGTATGTGTCTCATTCTTCTAGATTTTAAATGGATTATTAATTTTGCTTCAATACTAGATATTAAGGTAATTAGGCAGGCTAATCTTTGTGAGTTTTCTTCTGTTTTATTTAAATTTATATATTCTAAATAATTACTAATTAAAGATTCTTTAATTTTTCTAAAAGCTTCTCTGTTTTTAAATGATCTTCTCATAATTAATTCAATCCAATCTAAATTCAAACATATATACTACTGCTGTATTTTTTAAATAACTGGGCTCTGATACCATTAGTAATCAATGACATATATCTGTTGTTAATTTGTCTCTTATATTCAAAATCGTTTTTTATTTATTTTAGCAAATTAAAAAGATTATTATTTTCTTCTAACATTAACCTTGTGATTAAGTTACTAAATCAAATATTAAATGTCAAATTTAGATTTTCAAAACATATTAGTAAATTTAATTTAGTAAGATAAATTTACAATAAATATTTTTAGGACCCCTGTCAAATCAACATGGAACAAGTACAAAATTTTTAAAAGATATTTATTAAGTCGGCGTAAACTCCTAATAAGACTTTACCTTCGCAGGGGATAAACATAATTTACTATTATATTAGAAGAAAGTTTATCAAGCATATATTAATAAAATTTATCAACAATAAAATGATATGGACTTATGACGTTTATTTAAAAAAAATAAAATTAAGATGACGTTATAAAAAGAAGCAGCAAAAGCACAAAAACACATGTTTTTTTGATTTAGATTTATGTGATTTAATTTGATTAAAAATAAACTTATTTCATTTATATGGTTTAGTTTGACTAAATATTGACTACATTTTTTTTTTTTAACTTTTTCATATACTAGATAATTTTAATTTTAATTTTAAAAAAGTTATGTATTAACATATTTGAGCCCATAACTGCAGCAAGTTATGGAATGCATATATTTTTCCCTCTCCATATCCCACTTTGTGAAATACATTGAGTATGTTATAATTATAGTCCATAACTATAGGTTTTAAACATACAAGATCTCAGTAAAATAAAATATTTAAAATTTAATTATTTTTAAATATAAATAATAAATTTAAAAAAATAAAAAAATTAATATCTTATAAAATTAAATGAAAAAAAATGATAAATTGATTACTTACTCCTGGAAGAGAATCAATGGTCGAAACATCTTCTCCTTGCTATAATCCTTTCATAATTGAGAGTTTATTATCTAATTAGAACATCAATAAACTATGCATCTATTGAAGTAAAATTAGACTGCATATTTTTATCCTAATAATGGTTGTTTTGAAAAAAAATATATTATTCTATGCATTTTATTTTATTTGACATTTGTTGACTTGACACATCCTTAAGAGAACTTTAACTATGAATATATTTTACTAAATTAACTTTATTAAAATGCTTAGAAACTCTAAATTTGACTATTGTTACTTTATAATTATTAAATACTAGAGGTAGAAAATTAAAAAATATAACAAAATTTCTTAATTTCAAAAATTGGACAAATAAATTGAAACAACTTTTTTAATATAGAAGTCAAGTAAAAAAAATAAAGAAAGTAACATTATTACTTTTCATAATGTTGGGTCCGTGCTTGCATGGGGCATTCTCCTCTAGTATACATATAGATGTGTGAGTGCATATATGACTGATTTAGGGAAAATAATGAGGGGTTTGGGCCGATTCGAGTTGCTGGTGTTATTGGGCTGAATTGGTTGAAATTGAAAGGGAATGAGTTTGATAGATTTAGGTCATTTATCAAATAGCCAAATTAGATTAAGATTAAGTCTTATTTAAATTTTAGACAAATTGAAAATCAATTGGCCAATTGTATTGCATTGTGACCAATTTTCTTTTAGTTACAATCGAATCTAATAAAGATTGAATTGAATCACTCTTTAATATGAATTAATACCTGATTTAATCCCGAGTTCCTTGGTTTAATAAAATCAAATAAATACTTTTAGAATAATTTATTTTTAAGAACAAATACATTTAAGTAGAGATTTGCTCGTTTGAATTAATTTTCAAGATACGTCTAGATAAAAAATCAATTTTGGTAAAAATAATCATTTTGACAAAAAATTATACCATCTCGTATATTGTAATGACCTGATTTTTGATAATTTATGCGAATTATTTATTTCTTTGTGATTTGATCATTTTACCCTTCTTGTGATTGCATTGTGATATTTCAAGGATGTGGGGATGATTGACACTATTCCCAATGCATTTCGATGTGATTTATGTGATATTATGGTTTTTGTTGGTTAAAAAGACTTTATAGTAGACTTTGATCAACGTTGATCAATCTATGCGTCGAATGATAAAACGAGTTGTGCCAACAAATTTTGGATGTCGATTTTAGGTTAGTGACATAGTTGGTGTCGTTTTATGGCTTTTATATCTCATTTCGACCCTCAGTTTGAAAAATTATGAAATTGAATTTTTGGGGATCAACTTTGGAAAAAATGATACTTTTTTGCAAATCTGATAGTTTATTTTGGTATAAACATTATCAATGCATCATTATATTCTGCAATATATGAACTTTGCTATTTGTTGAAATTTGTTTTTTTTTCTAAAATCTTTTTAATAATGTGTAAATCTTCTTTGTTGTTACTTTCATTATTGTCGTGGAACTTATGGTCATGAATATCTGATAATATTTACTAATGATCCAATCTGATGGTTGGAACTTTTCCTTTATTTAGAGACAAGAGAGTCTTCACTGTTGTATCTTGCTTAAGCCAAGTGAAAAATAAAACTTAAGCTATGAAGGCAAAAAGTTTTATTTCAAGTACTTTGTTTTGCAGTTGCTGAATAATTGTCATTTTAGATTATGAGTGATATACCATCATTGGTTGTTAGTTCTCCTAATACTCCTGGTACCCTAAATATCTTTACTGGGTCTAGTAGCGGCTCATCAACAGCTAGGCGGCTGATCATCTCAGTTGTCAGGGAAAAGTAAGAGAAGATATTTTTATACAAATGATTTACCTTTTTAAATTATAAATTTCATGAAATGTATAAATTTATTTTTTATAATTATATTTCAGGTTTGTCCTTAATTACCATTCTATCTCAAAGACCATTACAGAAAATTTCTAGAAACGACAAGATGCTACTGGATACACATGAAAGGGTGTTACTGAATCCACCTGTAAATTTTATTGGCATGAATTCATGGTAACTATTTCTTTATATTAGAAATTTATAATAATGAAACAAGTTTATCCCTCTATCTATCCATATCGATAACTAGGATAAACTTAAGGCACTAACTTAGCTAAATTGAGATTTGATTCAAAGTAGCTGACTTCAAACTTTGTTTGAAATTTCAGTCTTATTTTGAATGTGATTTGAAATTGTTTTACATTCATTGTGAATTCGTTCTTATTTCAAATTATGCATACTTTTGAGTGCAAAAGAATAGGTAGTGTTATTTAAAGCATTTTCTTCTGGCTTACTGGAAATACACTGAATATATGTTGTTATTGTTGTTGTTGTGTTTATGCATGTATCTAACTAATTTGTTTCTAGAAATCATATCAGTGAAATTCTACAAAGAACTTTATGATTGAACGCACCTGGAAGAAGGTGATGTCCAACTTATATACAAAGAGAACTTATATTGGCGAAGAGAAATACGCAAACCAAATTTTGTGTTGGATGATATTTGGAAAAGTTGGAAGACATATTTGGATTCTGATGAGTTTAAGAACAAATCTCGTATTGCCACTCAAAATTGATATAGTGAAACTGGTGGTCCAAGGCACGGGTCCAAGCAAGCGTACTGGTGGTTCCAAGTCAACAGTAGAGCATATTATAAAATTGGTATCAAATTTAATACTTTAATAGATTAATTCTTTTACTTTATATCCTATTTTAATGTTAGTTTTTTTCAGACAACAGAACTACGACGTGAACCAAATTCATGGGAGATATTTAAAAAGTTGCACATAAGAAAGGATGACAACTTTGTTGATGCCAAGTCTAAGTGCATCAATGTAAGTTTGCTAAAAAAAATTTCTCATTCTTTTCTTGATTATTTTTATAAAATCAATGTCTAGCTCTACTAAGTTCAATAACGACATAACACAAGTATATTATATGCAGTTTTATGTAGCTACTTATGTCGATTGATTGATTGATTGTTAAATCTCTTAACACCTGAACATCCTCATTTATTGACGATCACTTTCAACTATAACCCAACCCTCTGGTAGATCTCTTTTACCTCCTAGTAGCACTATCAGTGAATGAATTAATTATACAACACATCCTAGTAAAGTAGTAAGCTAAGTCCAAGAGTAATTCCAAAGAAGCTATAGTAAGGGAAATCAATTTGATAATGTTCTATGTTTCCTACCTATTTGATCTTAAAGTTATTTAATATATATCCAGAACCTAGCCGTGATGGCCCTTAGGTAACCTACTTACCACAACATTATTCATAATCTTACTATTCCATCATAAGTATGATCAGTTGGAGAGTGGATCTTCTTGCCCTAGGCTCTTTGAATTTTTCAAAGAAACCTGTGGTATTTCCATTAGCTTAGACTATTTGATAGTAGGTGTGGATAAACAAAAATCCTTTCTCAACACCATGCATCTAAACTTCTTAAGTCTAAAAGGAATGGATTAGCAAAAATCTGGAAGATAATTTTCTAAGGCTGGGAAAAAACTGCAAACATATTTGTACTTCTCACTTTTCAGTAATAAAATATAAAGTATTTTGGAGAAGGACAGACGGATGTTTTGTTCTATTTAAGTGGGTTTTTATAACTTCTGTTACCTCTGACAAATATATCCTTATGTGGTTCATCAGAGAATTGTATTTGGGACAGAGGGCGTGCAACTTTGCGGTAATGAAATGAGCCTTTTCGGTTGTATTTGCTATAATTGCTGATGAGCCTCCCCTAAATTGTGACTTTGCTTTTTGGTCTTTCTCCATTGCTTCCACAATGAAAACCTTTCCCTTTGTTACCATTTAGCAAATATAACTATTTCAGTTGTATTTGCTATAATTACTGATGAGCCTTCCCTGAATCGTGACCTTGCTTTTTGGTCTTTCTCCATTATTTCCAGAACCAAAACCTTTCCCTTTGTTAACCTTTCTCTTTCTCCTTTTTGTCGTTTCTACAATTGCTTCTTCTTTTTATGAGTCAGAAACCTTTGGGAGCTCAGATTTATTGTGTAGCTATTTGTGTTGGTTTGAGTAGACTTTTTGGTGTAGCTGTTTGTTTAATTTTGCAAAAGTTTTATGTGTTTTTGGTACAATTGGTGTAGCTTCTCATGCAGTTTTACTGGCCAACTGCAATTTTACTATCTAGTTTTACTGCTCATGAAGTCAGTCAGAAGCAATTCGAATGCTAATGTTACTAAAATATTTCTTGTTTGCTTAAATTTGTTTGTATAGGTTCGTGCCTACTAAAAGAAACAAAAGAATGTTGGAAATTGAAAGGAGATTCAAACAACAATTAGGCATATCATTGATAAAAGATTGAGGGTAATGTAATGAGGGGAGACTAGTAAAGATGACTTATTAATAACAGACCTTTTATCTTTAAAATGAGTTGTTTGAAATGTAGTTTTATTTAGATGTATATATGTTAATAGAAAACCAAATGTCCTTGTCTTAGGTGCCTTCTATCAAATGACTATTTTTCATTATCATTTTGGCCTTTCTATTCTTGATCTTTGATGTGTCTACATTATATGGTGATTAATAAGCATAGTTACATGATACTCTCTAATGTGTAGGTGGGGAGGATAATATTTTATTGCTCTCTTAGTTTAACAATTATTGTTTTCATCGTGAAATTGACTCGTCTGAAATTAAAGAAGCACGTAGCTTGTGTATAATACTAGAAATGTGGTAGGATATACATGTTGCTGATTGCTCTTTAAATGAGATTGTCATTGAGTCGAAGGTTTATTAGAAACGTCCTTTTACCTCCGAGGTAGGGGTAATATCTGCGTACACTTTACCCTTTCTAGACCCCACTTTATGGGATTATACTTGGTATGTTGTTGTTATCGATGTTGTTGTTCTTAACCTAGATTGTTGTCTAGGCTTATGCTTCTTTCTTGTACATGTGGGATTGTATTTTTCTTGCCAAATGTTGAGAATGAACTGTGTATCATCTGAATTGTTTGATGTAACTACAGAGTCAAAAATGTTAGATGTTTTACTGTCCAGCTGCACAATAGTGTATGTTGCTTTTCTGCAAGTATATCTCTCTTAGTTCTCCCTGAAGTAAGTTGGAACGTTCTTCTTTAGATTACTTATTGAGTTATACCTATGTTGAAAAACTGTAGTATATCTGTTAATATCGTACTAGTAGAACTGATGTTGATATCTAATGACAAGGATTTGGTTATATCTGCTAATGAGAAGTACTCTTTTTGCTCAATTCTGATTTCTCAAAACGAATAGGAAGATGCTTTTAGTTACCTGTCTTGCTGGTATTTCATATTTGCCTACTGCCATTTGTTTGTTTTCATACTATTTTTGGTCAGTTTTGATATCTCAAAATGAACATGATGGTGCTTTTAATTACGTGACTTGCTGATATACTTCATATTAATAGCACCATTAAAGATTGAATCCAGGGTTAGTATTACTCTAGTACCACGACTGGATGAGGAAATTAATTAGATTGTAAATTAAATATTTGATAGCTGATTATTTGTAATTTTTAGAATAAAATGGAGGCCGTCATAGCTACTTCTCTCTCGAGCTCATCAGATGATTCATCAGAAGATCAAGAACTCGATATAAATCGCATGTACTTTGATATTGTGAGTGGATAAAAAAAATGACCTGTGTATGGATTGGGCTCTCAGCTTAACCTTGTATAAAGATCAAAATTCTGTAAATTCATACAATTTTCATGTGGTGTACGATCATTTTATCGAAGACCGCCTCAAAATACTTGAGAAAGAGATGTCACATATGAGAGAAAATCAAGAGAGTTCTTCAAGAGCATGTAGAGGCGGAGATGCAACAACGAGTAGAGCAAGAGATTTTCGTTTGAGGCAACAAAGTTGTGATTAATTCAAATCTATGGAGGAGCAATGGTCTTGCATGATGAGCGATATGGCATTATCTTCTCACTTATTTAGTAATCCTACTCTCCCTAATAGACTCATCTACGATTTAAGCATTTCATATTATGAGACTTTAGTTACTTGGAGGGTCAACTTTAACACTGTCCCACTTTTTTGGGTAGTTATATGCTTTAAATTTTAAACATTGGTAAACTTTTGCTTATTGAAGTTGTGATTTTTCATGTTTAATTAACCCCAGACTTTTGTTTAATTATAAATCGTGTATTATGTTTGTTTTGTTATGACGGTTAATTATTTCTAATTAATTACTCTCTCTCTCTCTCTCTCTCTCTACATATATATATATATATATATATTACTACTATGTAGAAGAGTGAAGAAGCACACAACTGTTGGTCAACATGTGTGCTTCTTGTCATTCTTCCATAGTTAAGGGCATTTCTGTCAATTGTTAATACTGATATTTAAAAGTTCTATAAGTTTGCTTTATGTGATTGTGTTTTTACAATTTTGGTCAAAAAAACCAGCCCATACTGTGTTTATTACTTGGATAAGCCAAAAGCTATAGTTATTATTTTTTGTCGTGTAGGTCCCAGCATAGAAGTGGTGAACAGGTGTAATTGTTTTTTCTACACGTGTATTCTCAGGATGACAAATAAAATAGCTGTCCTCTGAGATTGTTTATTTTCATGGAAGCTTTGGCAAAATTCATTCTCACAATCCTCTTCTTCTCCGCTGGTAATCTTCTTCTTGTTCTCAGATCTTCAATTTCAATAGTGTAAGTTTTCTTTGTTGTTGATTTTTGTTCTTCAAATTTCAGAAGACGTTTTCTTTGCTGGGAGAAGTCTCTGGTACTCAACCAAATTACCCTTTCACTATTTTTACTTTCATACTTTTTGCTATGTATATTTGTAACGTAGAAGAGTCTAGATGGATTATGTGACAATTTTTGAGAGAAAAGAAGAAAAAGTCATCTTCCTTGTGCGAAAATGAGATTGTTGCAATTGCTGAGATTTGCTGTTGCAAAAATGTGAAAATGCAAAATATTTGTCATCCACTTTTTCATAATTGAAAAATGCGAAAAAGCAGTTGCTGAGATTTGTCGTCCACTTTTTCATAATTGAATTGTTGTAGCTTCTGAGTTGCTTGGTAATATTTGGGGTTACTTTAGATTTGTTTTTCATTATTCCACTTTCAATTCCCTGCGTTTCTTTATGTGATAAATCTCACCTTCTTTTTATGTGATAAAGCTCACCTTCTGACACTTAGAGAAAGGTTCTCCTCTTTACATATAGATTTTGCAATTTATATAACACTGTTATTAGTAAACTGTACAACTTAGTTTTGCGTTCAAATGTTTTATTATAGGTTCATCTATTAATTTACTATCTCATATGTCTATGTTTCATGTACACCTTCCCTGCAATAATGAAACAGAGACCAACATAATGGATCAAGGCTCCCCGTGGATGCAATCACAACAGAAATTATAGATTGGACGTGTAAAGTACAGGTAGTAGACAAGTTCCGGCCTCGCAAAAGTAGTGACTCATCCGTGTATTTCCAGACAATACTTGTACAGGATGAAAGTCTAAGCTTGCCTCTCGACGTCTGCTTTGAACTTCTAAGAACTTGTTACATAAATTGCTCCCGCACACGTAAAATTTGTTCCCTTTTACTTGACTATAGGAACAACAGGTTTCTATAATACTCTATGGTGATGACATTCCGAAGTATGAGAATTTGTTTGGCATTTTCGAGACATATTTGGTGTCATGTGCGAAAGTTAGAGAGCCTTGCGGTTACTCAATACGAGTCGGTACATACGAATGGGTGGCTGATAGATACACAATCATCGAAGCAGTTACCAATAACAATGGATCGGAGGCCCCTCTTCCCGCTCCAACAAAATTGGATACACTCTCTTTCTCAGCTATTGAACAGCAACGTCCAAGTGTCGAATTTGGTAAACATCCATCTTACGTTCTAGCCTCTTTTTTCATCAACTAACTAGCCCCTACTAATCAAATTAATTGTTAATATGTTAATCTTAATTACTCCAGTCTTATTGGTAGTAGTAGTTAATTGTAGCACCATCCAATATACAACTGACCAAAGCAAGCACTTTCGGGAAGCGATCATCATAGACCAGAGGTGAGTTACTCATGTACCAACAACAACTTCACCAAGCATTCTATTTCCTTGTTAAAACATGGTTGGATTGTAATAATTTTTGCATCTACTATTTCGACCAGCAAGAAACCTTTCCTATTTACTATATGGGGTGATCTAGCCGACAATGAAGGAGTTGTATTACTGCACCATCTGCATGAGTACCCTGTCATTCTTGCTAGACGTATAGGTGTTACTGAATTTTGTGGTGGTATATTCATTAGCCTATCTTCTGCAACTCTTCTTTTTTACTTTTCCTCCTCTAATTGAATTAATAAAGTTTCCTGTCTTTCATATACGCAGCTCTAAGACTAGCAACAAGATATCAGTTGACAATCTTAACAAATCCTCAATATGTGAAGGCTACTACACTGACAAACTGGTATACACTAACATGCTCCCTCTTCGTACGACTATGCAAAAACATATTTTTACTGTTTCATCTAACTTTTCCCAGGGTAAAGCACAACGAGCGAATGTTGTTGTCTTACACTTTAAGAAGCTCATCATCATCCTCACTAAATCTTGCGCCAATTGAAGATTAAGTGTTAGCTATATCCACCATTCCAGAGCTGTTATCTACAGTTAGTTTATCCCATAAGGTATATATGTAGTAATTATTTTCTCACCCAAGTAAACCCATATCATAGAGTACAACTCGTGAGGTCGAACAAGTTTCTAACATTATTCTACATTAACACTATAGGTACAAAGTTTCCCCGTGGAAGCCAGATTATCACTCCCTGACTGTCCTCAATCATTTTATCTGTATGCATGCTCAAATTGCAGTCAGTTTGTGTGCCTAAAAGCCAAAAAAATGGTTCACTGCTTTATCTGTAAGCTAGAACAGCAATTAGTTCCCAGCTAACAACTACAACTACAAGATATCATATCCACACTCTATTACACACTTTTTTTCCTACCATTTATGGTAAAACTTGAAAAACTGTTCGTGTTGTCCTATTTTTAGGATTTTTGAATTTTCTTTCTACTAATCTCAAAGAAGGGCACTTTAGCACTTTTTCGAAATGACCTCTTTATCTCAACGAGATAGAGGTAAGGTTTAAGTACATTCTATAATTCCACAAAATCGATTGATGTGATTATGTTCTGAAACAATGCCAGCAGAATAGTTTCCAAACACAACCTCTTTATCTCGTAACCACCAAATAGAACTTGGTTTTAGAGAACACATGGATGTTGTTTGAACTCTCCAAAAGAGTATATCAGAGAGAAAATACCTCTAAATTTATAGATCATATTTGGCCCGTCCAAAAACCTTATACAAGAACTAGCTGAAGTTATAAGCACTTCTACTGGATTCCATGGGGCAAAGTGGAAATAAATGAGTTAGACGTCAATAGACCGTGAATAAAAGATGGTTCTACATCTATACAGTAGTTCCAGAAGAGAGAAATACCTACAAACTAGTGAATCTTTTTGTCCGTCGCTAAGCTGCTGCTTCCCCTATGTATGTATCTCATACTATAGTTAGCTGATTAGGATCTGTAGGTTTGTCTAGATTTCTTAGAGTTTCCATTACCAATACTAATAGAGGAAAAACATGGTGATCAAATATAGGAAAAGAGATAATCAAAGGGATAAATAAATTAAAAGAGAAACTAAGTTAAATGGAATAAGAATAGTGACAAAATAGATGAAAAACAATACGACCTAACCCAATCTAGAAATTGTACAAGATTAGTATAAGAAATACATGTCTTCATAGTTATGGTATTTTAGATGTGAAGTTTATGAAACTCTAAAGGCGTACTAGAGAAAAAGATAACACTGTAATTTTTTTGAGTTAGTAATCTTTCATACTATTGCCAATGTCTCATTCTTAACACCTTCCTTGCCTTTTGTTTATCTGGTAGTTTCTGAGTATTTGTTTTCTTCTTGTATTCTATACTTTTGTTGACAGCAATTAGCTGCGTCAGTTTTCTGTCTCAGCCTGCTTTTTTCTCGCTTAATGAAATTGGCAGAACAAACTTTACACCTTAGAAAATGGCTAACTATTTTTTGAAAGATGATCTATCACGAAGATAACTTTACTGTTGCCTTAAAGCCCCCTTTAGTTTTTGACTCTTACACCAGTAAACTTGACATTATATTAGAGAACACTATGTTTGAGGGAGTTACCTAATATCTAATATTGGTGGAGAGGTGAAAAGTATCCCTTGAATTTAGTCGAGTTGCACATAAGATGGTCTACACACAACGTTTATTAAAAAAAAAGCTAAAGAATGAATAGAGGAATTCACAAAGCCAACCTTTAATACCTCTATTTTGGTAATAAAAGAATCCGTGGTTGTGGGAACTTTTTCCTGGTGTTTTTTTGTTAATTAATTAGTTTTTGATTTACAGAATTTTATGAATCTTAATCTCACTTAAAAAGTTCAACTTTTTAGTCTCAAATGAGATGGACTATCAAATAAATAAGAGGATTCATAAAGGCGACCCTTACTGCCTCCTTTAGTAACAGAAGAAGTTGTGGTTATGGACACTTTTTTGTGTGATATTTTCCTTTCTTTTATAATGTTCTATTAAGTTTGAATGATGTTCACTGGTATCACACCTATAAAGACATGTCTGTCTGCATGAAATTCTAATACTTTTTCTAAATCCTACTTGGATGTGTTTGCATATACATCATCATATTTCACTATATACTGTTAATTGTAACAATATATGTCTACACTATTAGTAGTTGTGAACAGATAGTAGCTAATGCATCACCTATAATATAATATAAGGTCTGTACATACACTGCACTCCCTATCTTCATGCTAACATGTTTGAACCAGCAAAATACATAAATATACACCTTAACTTAACACACTTACACAAATTCCTATACCGACAGGTAACAATATATCTTTACAAACAAAAAAATGTATCTTCATTAGATACATGAAGAGCTAATAGATACATTTGTCACAAATACAACATCCTAACCAACTCATGCTCATCGGGGATGAAGGAAAATACACCTACGTTCATCCTCGGCTGTACAAGCCTTCGAGAAATTGGAATTCTAGCAAGCGGGTGTGGAATTACTAATAATTTTGAAAGTAAATATATAAAATATTTATTAGTAAAATCTTAACTATTTATTTTAACTCAAGTCATGTGTCTCTCATTCAAGTAGAAACTTGAAAAAAAATGAAGATAATGAAAATAGAGGAGAGCTCATATAAAAAATCTTCAAACTTGGAGGGAAGAAAATTGAATCCAACAAAAGATGGATGACTAATGATTGCCGTATATTGACAAAGAAATAAGCCCCTTGATTGTATAGTAAATTGTTCGATGTCATAGGCTCATAATATATGGAAAACAAAGATATTCTAGAGATCAAGAAAGGCATCATCAGCTGAGAGGCTCCAACAACCATGAATTGAATTTGATGTGACCTTTGTTTTGTTCTCTTACAGTATATGTTTAAGTTTATCTGACTCCTAAATATTCTATTCTCTATTTTGTCAAAAAAATGAATCTGGGGAACTACTACTGAATATTTTTGGACTGGTTCACTTCATTTACATTTTTATGTTAATCACAGGTGCCATTTCGAGGTTAACATCATAGATTCTAGCAATACAATTACGGTAATGATCTCAGAAACGCTAGCTGAAAGAATGTTGTCCTTAACCGCTGAACAAATATATGAACAGGTTGCTGTCCAAGTACACATATACATATAATTAACAATAGCAAAAACTCATTCCCTTAAAATTTGGTTCTCTCAGTAAATAAAACCCCTACATTAGACAAACTTTGATTTCCATGGTGTCTTTTTCCTTTTCTACTTAGCAACAACCGCTGTGTATTGCCCGCAAAAACCAGCTGCTCGCTCATAAATTATTTAAGCTCTAACTACAAAAGCAATTATTCAGATTTCCTGATAAAAAAACTGGTATGCTGGCTATCACCTCTTTCACTGAAACCCCACTTTATCCCGAGGAGACAGGTAAGAGGCAGAAAATCGACCCACCCACCCCAGTGAAAAAAATGAAGGTATAGATACTTTCAAAATTGAATTTACTACTATGGGCTAGCTTTTATGTGACTTAATTATGCATACCTTGTTCCATATATCTAAATTCCTGTGCTTATGAATTTATAAATACGCTTAATTATAACAAGTCTTAACGCTGATGTTTTTAGAATCTCAGCCTTTTCATCGTTGAATATTTTCATTGAAAGAACACATGACTGTCTTGGACACTGACGTTTGTCAAATAAAATTTGTGACAGATTTAATTTGTCATGATCTATCCTAATATAGTAGGAGAGTCATATTGTGACTAAATTAGTCTGACACAAATTATTTGTAACGAAATATATTGTCACAATAGTTGTGACTAGATTTAGAAATTTGTTACAGAAACTTTTCTATCATTATTTTATAACGGAATATTTTGTCAAAAATCTACAAATTTGTGATGGAATTTAAGGCAAAAATATAAATTTATATTGTGACGGACGATCTGTCTCAGTTTCATCACAATAATGTTGTGATGGAATTTAAACCCATCACAATGAATTTATGTCCCCAGGTTCTGAGATGGACATTTATCCATCACAAATCCATTATAATTAATAATTTGTGACTAAAATATCTGTCACAATTTTGCCATTTTCTTGTAGTGAGGGTAGCATAGTTTTTTTGTGTTCTTGGGATTTCGAATGGATCCCGAAGGGTCTGCGGAGACTTGAAATTCTCCAAGTCTCCCGCTAATGCACCACTCAGCTGGTTGTCACGGCCCAAAAATAAGAATCATGATGACACTTATTACGGTGTACCTTGACAAGTAAGTCTATCTCCTAAACTAATACACCAAAGGGAAAAAGACATAAATACCCCTAAAGTAAGGCTTCTAGAATGAAGCCAAACCATTTAAGTATAATAAATATGGAAGAGTACAAAATCAACAATACAATCATAATTCCCCAAACCTGATGTCAATAGTATAAGAACGTATCTAGTACAATCCGATTACAAATGTAATACATAAGATGTCCAAAATACAAGAGAAACTCTATCTCTAGAATGAAAGTAAAGACATAGTTTATAAGAAAGATAGTAGAATACATCCGTATGCCTGAAAGTCAACCACTACCTTGAAAGCACCCGGTATCACCCGAATCAATTAAGCTAGGGCACGCTCGAACTAGGACCTGCACCGAAAGGGTACAGTAGGCATGAGTATGGTCTACTTGTACTTAATAGGTATCATAGGCCGAACGAGCAAAGTAGAAAATAAATCATACAAAATATACACTAAGCGCACATCACATACAATCAGAAAATGTCCCATAATGGCAGGTCACATTGCTTGCACTAACAGTTCTAATATATCACTTATATTGCAATAAACACAAGTATAAAATATACCACATACATGAAGGTAAAACGAAGAACACACAAACACACACACACATATATATATACAAGATCATCAAGTACAATTAATGAAAAATAGAATAATTAGATAAATGACAAGTCAAAATGTTGAACAAAAAGATAGATGACAAGTCAATAATGGCAATACAAGCATGACATGAACATAATGAAGTAAGTGCAATGTATATGATGGTGATGATAATGATAATGAGGGTGAATCACGAGGTTATCGTACAACCTCCGTATACACCCACATGGGACCCATGGGGGTTTCGTCAACCCATATACAACCAATATCTATGACTCTTCTCCGGCATAACCTTTGGAGAGGTCTATAAATCCGATATCCAATACCACCATCCATGACTCCTCTCTAACACATACCTCAAAGAAGGTCTATAGAATTTGATGTTTCCAGTATTTTCAGAATATCCAGTGTTTTCAGTGTTCCCAAAGCATATAACATACAAATCAAGTATGACAAACAACATAAAAAAGTATATACAAAATATACAACAAATAGTGAAAGCATGCATATGATGCCATGAGAATGATGATGCAATGTTCACAACCAACCGCAAAGGGTATTTTTATACCCACCACAATGAGCATTTCCATAACCAACTAATATACCAATCATGTGAGTCAATTATCCACTCATTATTTCCAACGATCCATAAATTTCCACATGTATCATATACCAACAAGTATGAATATATCACAATACTCTAATAGTACCATATTGGGCATTTTCAACAACATAATACAATTACTCACATGGAATCAAATCTATCAACATCACATAAGACCTTACACGATCACACATATATCACATAATATCTCAAATTCAATAATTACATCACATAGAGGTGCCCACATGAGCACAACACATAGATAGCCATTTATCATGATTAGTTCCCACCCTTAACATGCATTTTGTACCAATATTTACTACCCATCCTAGTTTGAAAGAGTTAATCCATAACCTACCTCGAATGTCAAAATTGGTCCACAATACTTCAACCACAAAGCCCTACTTCTCACGAATGGTCCTAAATCAACTAAAACCAAGAAAAATAAAATCTATAGATCAACACAAGGTTAAAAATACCAATATTGTCCACTTTTGGTTTGGGGTCAAAATGAACTCCTAAAATGGATTTTCAAAAAAAATAGGTAAAATCGTAACTTTACTTCAAACACGTGTTTCCCATACCTTAAAGAATCTACAGCTGAAAACCCAAGTCAAATCGAGTCAAAAAAGACGTTCAAATCAAAGAAAACTCATTTTTGAGCTTTACCAGGTAAAAGCTTTGAAATTCATTTTAAAATCAAGAATTAAAGTTGTTTTTAAGATGAAATTAGGGAAAAACTAGTAATTATAGGATTAATAACATTATTCAAGTGAAAATGTTTAGAACTTAGGTCTAAATCAAGTACTAAGGTTCTGAGATTTTTGAATAATTAATCAAGAAATTTGATAAAGAAAAGGGTGAATTCTCATCTTAAATCCGTAAGAGAATCAAGAAATATATGTTAATCTAGCTTTCCAAGCATCCATAAGCTTCACTTTTAAGCTCCTACAATATTTTAGGATTTAGCTCTCAAGAGGCAAATGAAAAATAAGAAAAAATCAAACAAAAGGGGCTATTTATACTCATACCAGTTTACCTGCATGCCTCAATTGAGTTTTACCCTTTGTGATCCAGGTTGCACCAGGTGCACCAAATTTTCTAAGTCGGAAACGGACTTCAACCGGATGCTCGGGATTCGTTCAAAATTTGATATACGCAAACAAATTATGTAGCCACACTAAATTCAATGCTTCGAGATCAATGGCAAAATAAAATTTTTGAAAAAACGTCATTTACACAAAGTTAACCCTTGAAACTCAAAATCATAATTTTCTAAATAGAGGATCAAAATGAGATTTAAAAGTCATAAAATCACACCAATCATGTTACCTCCCTAAAATAGACGTTCTGGATCTTCTGATGCAGTCCGTTCAGCCATCCGTTGCACGGATCAAAAGATAATCACAAAAGTCCATAATAACACTCCCAAAGCCTCTAAAAACCACAATATCACATAAATGGCACCAAAATGCATTAGAAATTATGGCAATCAATACCACACCCCATAAATACCACATTGCAACTATAGGGAGGGGTAAAATAATCAAATCATACAAAAATAGATATTCCACATATTTCATCAAAATTTCAGGTCGTTACATCACTCACCACTAAAAATCTAGCATGTCCTCAAACTAAGGAAAAGAAATACCTAAATCAACGAAGAGATGGGGATAATAACTACGCATATCAGACTCGATCTCCCAAGTAGCCTCATCTACAGGCCGATGTCTCCCCTGAACCTTAACCATAGGGATAAATCTAGAGCTCAACTGTCTAACATCCTTAGCCAAAATGGAGACTGGATCCTCAACGAAAGATAACCTTTCATCTAAGTGAATCGACTCCCAAAAAATAACACAAAACTCATCTAGAAAGTAGCGGCGAAGCATGGAATACTAGATGAACAACTGATAAATCTGGAGGTAAGGCTAGCCCATAAGCCACATTACTAATAGCCTAAAGAATCTCAAATGAACCAATATACCTACGAATATGCTTGCCTTTCTTCCCAAACCTCATCAAACCGTTCATGGGTAAAACTCAAAGAAAAACATGATCACCAACACCAAATCTCAAGGCACTAAGCCTACGATCATCATGTTATTTTTACCTACATGAAGCCTATCCTGAATGGTCTGGGCTCTATCCAAAGACTCACGAAGCAAGTCCGTACCTCAAGGTCTAACATTAGAAACATCAAACCAACCAACTGGAGAGTGATAACGCCTACTATACAAAGCCTCAAAATGAGCCATATCAATATTAGAATGGTAGCTATTATTATAATCAAACTCTACTAAAGCCAAGTATTGCTCCCACTTTCCATCAAAATCTATCACATAAGCATGGAGCATACCCTCTAAAACCTGGATAGTCCGCTCGGACTGACCATCAGTCTAGGGGTGAAGCGATGTTCTAAGATCAACTCGAGTACCCAATTCATCCTAAAAAGTCTTCCAAAAGTGAGATGTGAACACCAAACCTTGATCAAAAATTATAGACACTGGCATATCATGTAAATGCATAATCTCACGAATATAGATACAAGCCAACCTCTCAGCACTGAATGAGACTTGAACCAAAATGGAATAAGCTAAATTGGTCAATCTATCCATGATAACCAAAACACTACCAAAACCAAGAGATATATGGGGTAAACCAGTCACAACATCTATAGTGATCCGTTCCCACTTCCACTCGAGAATGGGTAACCGCTGAAACAATCTACCAGGACTTACTCAAATACTCAGCTTTTACCTACTGATAACATAGGCTATGAGCCACAAAATTTGCTACATCTTGCCTCATACCACCCCATCAGTTATGTTATCTCAAGTCATGATACATCATAGTCACACCTGGATGGATGGAATATTTGGAAAATGGGCCTCCTCTAAGATCAACCTGATCCAGTCAACCGCTCTCAACACACAAACTTGACCCCTAATCTTCAAAATGACATTCGAATTAAGTGAGGCTTCCTTAGCCTCACCACTCAAAACCTTGTCTCGAATTGATCTCAATCCCCCATTATTAAACTAATGAGCTCAAATCTATTCCATCAAAGAAGATTAGCCTCTACAAATGCCAAAACACACCTAGGTGCTGAAATATCAAGCTTAACCATCTGGTTAGCTAAAGATTGAACTTCTAAGGCAAAAGTCTTCTCTTGGGTCAAAAGATACACCATGTTACCTGTGCTGGTCAACTTTCAGCTCAAGGCATATGCAACTACATTAGCCTTACCCAGATGATAGAGAATGGTCAATTCATAATACTTAAGCAACTCAAGTCAACTATGCTACCTTATTTTATGATCTCGCTTGGTAAAGAAGTACTGAAGGCTATGATGAACTGAGAAGATCTCACAATGGACTCTATACAAGTAGTGTCTCCACAACTTCCAAGCAAAAACAACTGCGCATAACTCCAAATCGTGGGAAGGGTAATTCCTCTCATGAGGCTTCAACTGATGAGACATATAAGCAATTACCTTGCCCTTCTGCATCAACATAACACCTAATCCAACACCCAAAGTATCATAAAATATGGTAAAGCCCACACCCTTCTTGGGCAAAGTCAATATAGAAGCTGAAGTCAACGAATTCTTGAGCTTCTGAAAGCTCGCCTCATAAGCATCGGACCACTGAAAGAAAATCTTCTTCGGAGTCAACTTAGTCAAAAGAGCTATAATAGAATAAAAACCCTCAATAAAATATTAATAATACCCGGCCAAGCTAATAAACTCTAAATCTCAATGGGCGAAGTAGGTCTAGCCCAATCACGAACCGCTATAATATTGGTTGGATCAACCATAATACTATCCTTAGTCACCACATGACCTAAGAAAAAAATAGACTCCAACCAAAACTCACACTTGGAACTTTGCATACAACTTCTCATCCCTTAATCTTTAAAGCTCAATTTGTAAATGCTCCTCATGATCAACCTCACCCTTGGAATAAATCAAGATATCATCTATAAATACAATAAAAAAAGAGATGAGATACGATCAAAAAACCCAATTTATCAACTCCATGAATGCGGTAGGGCCATTGGTTAACCCAAAGGATATGACCAAGAACTCATAGTGACCATATTGAGTCCAAAAAACTATCCTCAAAAAGTCCAATGCTCTAACCCCCAATTGGTGATAGCCGAACCTCCAATCAATCTTCAAAAATACCACAACACCCAAAAGTTGATCAAATAAATCATCAATACAAGAAAGATAATACTTATTCTTAACCGTTACCTTATTCAACTACCTATAATAAATACACATCCGGATAGACCCATCTTTATTATTCACAAACAAAATAGGCGCACCCTAAGGTGATACACTAGGTCGGATAAATTCCTTATCCAACAACTCCTTTAGCTGATCATTTAATTCCTTCAACTCAGTTGGGGCCATCCTTTAAGGAGGAATAAAAATGGGCTTGGTGCCTGGATAAATATTAATGGCAAAATTAGCATCATGATTCAGAGGCATACTAATCAAATCCATAGGGAATACATCCATAACTCACAAACAGCATGAACAAAATCAAAGAAGGAGGTGAAAAAACAAAAGTAACACGAATATAAGCTAAATAAGATAAATATCCCTCTTAACCAACCTACGAGCCTAAACATAAGATATGACCCTCTTAGGACCTGAATAAAGTGCATCCTCCAAAACTATCCTTGGTTCACCTAGTGAGGCTAAAGTCATAGTCTTAGCTAAAAAATCTAGGATAGCATAATAAGGAGCCAACCAATCCATACCCAAAATAACATAAAAATCAACCATATCTAACACAAGTAAGTCTACCAATGTCTCACTCCCAGCAAAAGTCTTAGTGGGTTGATACATGATAGTCATGGTAAGAATCACTAATAGAATCAAAATCACTAATAGTCTTAGTGGGTTAATACATGATAGTCATGATACATGATAGTCATGGTAAGAGGCTCACTAATAGAATCAAAATCCAAATCAAAATACATAGACACATATGAGAAAATTAATTCAAGATCAAATAACACAAATGCAGATCTAAAAAAAATAGAGACGATACCTGTGATCACAACATCTGAAGCCTCTGCCTTAGGCCTTGCAGTATAGCATAGCACTATCCATAACCACCATATGACTAATAGCCCTATAACCACCACCATAGGCCCTCTACCTCTACCTCTTGCACCTTTAGTAAACCTCCTACCTCTTACAACTAAAATAGTAGTAGCTGAATTATACGACAAACATAGTCCTTGGCATATGGCCAAACTTAGCATACTTAAAACAACTATTAAACTTGTACTGATAGCACACTCTCTTGGTGACTCTCTGAGATGCTTGAGGAGTAGATCCATACATCCTTGGCTGACCCCTTATACTCTGAAAGGATATCTCAAATACTACCGTGTTGTGGCTCACTGAAGTGTAGGGGGCATAACAAGCCTAGATGGTTGAGACTCCACCTGGAGATTTAACATAAATGAATATTAAAATCTTGATCTCAGGATAAGACACTCAACTGCCAGTGCTAAAGAAGGAATTGTACTCAGGGTCTAAGGAGTACCTAAAACATAAGTAGGTGAAACAGAAGGATCCATACTTATGACTGGAGGAACACCATACACAAACTCTGGCACAGGAGAAGGTGCAACACTTATAGCTGGGGAAATACCAAATGAATTCAAAGGAGCACTCTTCAAATAGGTCAACAGACGAACCTACAGTCCCTCCAAGAGTAAGGAGCTGGAGTGGAACCCACACCTCCAATATCTCTATGATGATCTTTATTGCCTTAATTATCATTCTGATATATCCTACATATTAGTAATAGATTTGTTTGTCATTATTAAAATATATAAATTTGATATGGGAAGCTAACAATCTCCCTCTTTTGATAAGGACAAACATTAAACATCAGTTGACTTTCTTATTAATGTTGTCGACTTGCTTCCCTATCTTGCTAAATCTGTGCCTTTATTATATCTCAGTTGACTTGCTTTACCTATATTTCTAACTCTGTGCCTTCATCATATCTTAGTCGACTGGCTTTCCCTTGGTTGTAGCCTTAACTGATATTGATATTTCTCCCTCTTTTGACATAATAAAAAATACCAAAGCACAAAAGACAAAACATATATAGCTAACCATGAAATATTTCAAAACAGAAAAGAAATTAAAGCAAGACAAGGTAAAAATATCAGTTTACAACCCCTAAAATATGGAAAGGGACAAAACCCTTTTGAATAGTAGTCTAGAAATTCATCATTTAGCTAAAAAATAGGTTAAGGTGTTATGCATGTCATGACCGAAATGGTCATATAATTTTTCAACACTTTTGGTAAAGCTGGAGTAGGAATATTAAACAAAAATTACAAGCTCATTATTGGAGGAAGTGGTCTCAGATTTGATGGGTCTATCTTTGCAAATAACCTGTTGAACAGCTTTACACCTTTTTATTTGAGACCATCAAGAGATAAGCTCACCTTGCCCATGTCAGTGCTAGTTTACTTACTCAGTTGTAGCAACCTAGTAGTTAATTTCTGTAGACCCACCAATCCTTCTTCAATTTCTTTGATCCGATCCTTAAGCTCCTTAATCTCCTTTACTGCAGTGAGCACAGGGTTAGACATAGATTTACTTACCTTGGGAGTGTCTAACCTATTTTTTATGGAATATTTCTTACACCATTCACTGTCGATCGGGACATATCCAATGATCGCAAAGGTCTTAGAGTCATAAGTGGCTTAAACTTCTTCCATGGGGTACTCATAGATATCAATTGAATAGTGACAAAGGATTCTGATAATCAGCAGTCCATGGGGCAAGATGGCTGAGACATCAATATCTGTAACACTTTTTAGCATGTATTCACGAAATTAGATATCCTAATTTATTTTGTATATCTTAACCAACCAATATAGTACGAATACACCCCGACAAGTCACATTATTGAGAGAACCTTTTCGAGGAGTTAGGGTGGTAGCGATGATGTAAGCCAAAATTTTATACTTAAAACTAAGAACAGAGGACCAAAGCTGGATACATTTATTTCAGGGTATGAAATAGCCTTCTTGGACTCCGCAAAGATAACCTCAAAATTATCAGGCCAAGAGCCATTCATGAAGGGAATGACCCCAAAAAACTTGGTGTTAAAGACTTTTTCAAACAAGAAGTTATTTAGAATGATTCTTGTTCCCAGTACCAGAGTTTCTAATTCACCACTATCTTTGGACAGGCGAAGATTTGAATAAAACATATGAAAAGGATTTGAAATTTTCCATACCATATAGACAGAAAACCATAGGAAGATCTTGGGCTTTAAATAAGGAACTTACATTGCAATGAGATTCCTTTAAGTGAGAGAGATTTATGATTCTTCCAGGCATAGTAGCGCAGTTTCCAAAAGTGAGAAACTTCTCTCTTTGAGTATAAGTCCAGAATTTATGTATGTCCTCTGGTGGAAGAGAGTCCAGAGAATAGGGATGACTTTTCTTGATAGAGGAGTTAGGGTTAGGGCTGGTCATTTTTTATGGACAGTTGATTGAAGGGAATTGGAGGAGGCTTCATCAGAGGACCCAGAGATGAAAACTGAGTCGTAGTTATTAGAGAGATAGTCTGCAGTGGGTTTAGAGAGATTGGACATTGAGAAAGTTCTAGTCATAGACGAAGAAGTTAGAGTGAGAGGGTTATTAAAAAAAGAGAGAGGGAAGATGAAGTAGTGAAAGTTGAAATAGATGAGGCGAACTAAGGAGACTATTGAGATGAAGAGACGGTAGAAGTGTTGGAATGTTAAAAAGGTAAAAATATGTAATTATGAGGAAAGATAAAAATGAGGCGTGAAAAGAGGTGGATGAAAAAGGAAAATATGGGAGTCATAGGGGTAAATTTATGGACAAAAATTTGTACAGAAGATTTTTTCCACCAAATAAACGTGTTTAAGCAATTAAAGGTCATTAATACATGATATTACAAGTTTTTTCCTAAAAAAATAATATCTTTCTTCAAGCAAAGGTTTAATAAAGATATGAGCAAGTTGATTTTCAAAATCAACAAATTGTGAGAAAAAATATCCATTTCTACATGATCACGAATGAAATGATGCTTAATGTCTATGTGCTTGGTCCTAGAATGATGCACCGTGTATTTTGACAAAATAATTGCACTAGTATTATCACACATGATGGGAACAAATTCAAAAGATAAATCATAATCAAGTAATTGATGCGTAATCCATAAGATTTGAGTACCACAATTTCCAATTGCTATGTATTCAGCTTCGGTAGTTGATAGAGCAATAGAAGTTTCTTTCTTGCTATGCCATGAAATTAAGGCATCACCAAGAATTTGACTCGTTCCACTTGTGCTCTTTCTATCACTCTTGTCACCTACAAAATCAGCATCTAAATATCCAATTAAGTTAAAGTTTGAGAAGAGAGGATACCAAATTCCAACGTATTGAGTCCCAATGAGATAGTAAATAATTCTTTTGACGGTAGTCTAGTGAGAATTTTTGGGAGTGAACATAATGTCTGGTCGACTCGCGATTAAGTAGAGTAGGGACCCAATCATCCTCTGCATATTTTTCATCAACATCTTTTTTGGATGTATCGAAATGCAGGCTTGTTAAAGGACTCATTGGAGTTTTGAAAGCCTTTCGGGGTTTGTTTGATTTTTAACCCTAATAAGAACGTGAGTTCAACCATGAGGCTCATTTAAAACTCTTTTTTCATTAGATTTGCAAAATTCTCACATAAAGAAATGTTAGAGCTTCCAAAAATAATGTCATCAACGTAGATTCGCACAATAAGTAAATCAGAGTCTAGTTTTTATGTGAAGAGAGTAGTATTAATTTTTTCTCTTTGAAAATTATCTTTGGGTAAAAAAGTACTCAACCTCTCATACCAAGCTTTTGGAGCTTGTTTGAGATCGTAGAGTGCTTTTGAAAGCTTAAAAATATGGTTTGGATATGATGGATTTTCAAAACTAGGAGGTTGTTTAACATTAACCTCTTCGTGAATGTAACCATTCAGGAAAACACTTTTTATATCCATCTGATATAATTTGAAGTGTTTGAAAGTAGCAAAAGCTAATAGGATTTGAATTAATTCTAACCTTGCTATGGGGGAAAAGGTTTCATTATAGTCAATGCCTTCCTATTGGGAGTAGCCTTGAGCTACCAGTCTAGCCTTATTTCTGATCACCTTACCTTTTTTGCTTAGTTTATTTTTATAGAGCTATCTAGTTCCGACAACTGAATAGTTCTTGGGTCTTTCCACTAGACTTTGTACCTAATTACATTCAATCTATTCTAATTATTCATTCATGGATTCAACCAAAATTCATCATTGAGGCCTTTATCAATCTTTTTAGGCTCGATTTGAGACACAAGAGCAATAGAAGCCTATTTTCTTGATGAAAATCTTATTTGAACCTTATCATCCAAATTTCTAATGATGAAATCATTTGGAAAGCTATTATTGTGTATTCATTCTCTTGGGATATTTGTTTTGGCTGTTTCACTGATGGAAGCTGACTTTGGATGAATAGTAGTCGACCCAGAGGTCAACAGATCAAGAGTTATGTCTGTTCCATCTCCTGTTTATGGATCATTTACCTGTTCTTTATCAAAACTTAAGCTCATATAGAAGTAATTAGTTTCATTAAATATAATATGCATAGATTCTTTAACACATAGTGTTTGTTTATTATAAGCTCTATAAGCGTGACTAGTGGGAGAGTACCCAAGAAAATTACTTTATTACTTTATGGGTCAAACTTTCCTAAGTTATTCTTACCATTGTTGTGGATGAAGCATTTGCATCTAAAAGGATTAAAATAACTGATGTTAGACTTTTTCCCTCTCCATAACTCTTAGGGATTTTTTCTTAAAATAGGTTTGATGAGGCATCTGTTGAGAATATGGTAGGTTGTGCTTATTGCCTCTACCCAAAAATAATCTAGTAAATTATGTTCCAAAAGCATGGTTACTTTGGTCTCTTAGAGAGATTTTTTCTTTTGATTCACCACACCATTCTGTTAAGAAGATCGAGGAGAGGAAAAATTCTGTGAGTATCCATTTTGAGCATAGTATTATTCGAAACCCTTGTTTTTGAATTCTCCACCATGATTACTATGAACATAGGTAATAAAGTGTCCTGCTTCTCTTTGTACTTTTCTATAAAAAAATCTCAAAATTTATGAATGCTTCATACTTGTGAGCAAGAAACATTTCCCAAGTAAAATGAGAATAGTCATCAATAATAACAATTCCGTATATTTTCCCACCAATACTAACGGGCTTGGAGGGACCAAAAAAATCCATGTGAATTATTTTGAGAGGTTCGGTGATGGAGACAATCTCTTTGACTTTAAATAATGTTTGAGTCTGTTTACCAAGTTGGTAAGCATCACAAATATGATCCTTCTCAAACCTTAGTTTTGGCAGACCTTTTACCAGTTCAAGTCTGGAGAGTTTTTCAATGGCATCCATGCTGGTATGCCGAAGTTTTCTTTGACACAACCATGTGTCGTTGGTTTGCACAGTGAGACAAGTTATAGTAGAAAAATTGAGATTATTAAGATTAAAAATATTGTCAACACATTCACCGATAAGAGAGATATTTTTTTTCTAATGTTTGATGAAGCAACTCTCAGCATTGAAGGATACTCTGAATCCTAAGTCACATAGTTGACTTATTCTCAATAGGTTGTGTTTGAACTCATCCATATGGTACACTTCCACGAGTTCATAGAAGGAGTTGAGCTTCACTGAGCTGACTCCGATGATGTCACCTTAGCATTATCTCCAAATCTGACTAATCCTCCTTCAATTTTCTTTAGAAAACAAAAATTTTCCTTTTTTCCAATCATGTGTCTAGAACATCCGCTATGGATAACCCACATTCCTTTTCTATAACTTTTGCAGATATATTCCTGCAAAATAAAAAGATTAATTTTGTTTAGGTACCCAAGTGGTCTTGGGACCTTGAGGGTTAGAAGTTCTTTCTTTGGGTTGTCAAACCCACACACCTTTAGACTTTTTTTTGTAGTTATATTATTTGTGCCCCATTGTTCCATAAGTGTATCAAACTGTCCCTTGAAAATAGAAAGAGGTTTTAGCCGACTCAAACGAACTTGACGAGAAGCTTGTTTTAGTTTTAAAGGAGCTTGACCTTGTGAAACTGTGAATTGTTGATTTTTTGATGTTATTTAACTGTATGTTTACATAACAAAGTTCCTCTTAAAGCAAATCAATTTTGATTTAACGTGCTTTAAGTTCAGTTTGCTAGTTTCTTTTTTCCTCTTCAAGCTTTTGTTTTAATCAAGCTTCCCAACCTTTCTTTTCTTGAGCAAGTTTATGTATTCATCAAAACCTTTTTGGAGTTCGTCAGCAATCATATCAAGATTTGCTTGAGGAATATTACAATTATGACAGTTGTAGGGTCTTACCTCACTTGGTTTACCTTTTGCCATGAAGCGCATATTGGTTGTTTCTGTCTCTTCTTCAGTTTCATCTTCGTCACTCCATGCCCCAAAGTTTTTGCTATTCTTGGATGATCTTCTTCTGAATTCTGGACAATTCTATTTAATGTGTTCAGGTTTTCCACAGTAATAATAACGATCATTATTCCTTGTAAATTTATTGTTCTTGTATTCTTATGGTCTCTGCTGCCTCTATTTTAAGATCTGCCTTACTCTGCAATTTATGAGAGCCATTCCCTCGTTGTTGTCTTTATTTAGGATTTTTTTCTTTTTTGATTGTTACAGCATTGAAAGCAACTAGTTTCTTATTTTCATCCTTATTGTACCTGTTAATAAACTTTTGTTCATAGGTGATAAGATTACCTCTTAATTTGTAGTAGGTCATATTGTGGAGATCCCCATCCTCTAGAATGGCAGCTTTAGTTTCCCATGCCTTTTGGAGAGTTCTTAAAAGCTTTTGGACTTGTATACTATTTGGATAGATCATTCCTAAGGACTGTAGGTTGCATACAATTTTGCTGAATAGAGCAAACATTGATTCCACACTTTTATTTTCTTCCATTTTGAAGAGCTCGTACTTATTGACTAGAGCACTGATTCTTGCCTTTTTTACTTTGGTGGTTCCTTCGTAGGTTACTTATATTTGTCCCACATCTCCTTTGTGGTTTCACAGGTTGGTATCTAGTCATATTTTTCTCCGCTAACTACACAATAGAGTAAACTAATATAACTTGCGTTAGTTTGAATTACCTTTTTTGGTTCCTTGGTAACTTTGGAGTTTTTAAAGTGGTCCAAATCAACACTGCTTGATTCCTTTTCCTTCTATTTTTCTCTGAGTCCTAGAATGAGCTTTGGTCCCTTCTTAATGACAACACACGCTTGAAAGTTATTTGACTGAGAAATAATTTTGAACCTATTCTTCTTATGGGAGTAGTGTTGTCTATTGAAGTATGGTGGTCTAGGGGATGAGTGACCATCTTGAAGAAGGGCTTCTGGAATCTGATAGTTTTCCATTGGATCTTTGCTCATGTACAGTTAAGAAATATTGTTGGTGAAACCTGCTCTGAGACCAATTGAAATTTAAGAGGGAGGGTGAATCGAAGCTTTTTCTAAGTCGATTGGTTAGACTTGATAGTCAACTCATCCGTAGACAAGTATACTTTGATAGAATAGATTTAGAGTTAAATATGCAAGTAAATAAGTAAATAAAATAATAACACAGAGATTTATCCTAGTTTGAAACACCAATGTGGTGCTTACTTCCAGTCCCCTTGGGTTTCAAGAGTTTCCTTAGAGCTTTCAACATAGAGTTAGAGTACATATGCAGTAAACAAATTCTGAAGCTTATTCTGATATTTAGATCTTGTGACATAGCCTCAATTGGTATGACTAAAGTTGACTTAACATTTTATTTTTGTAACTATTGTAAAAAAATAAGTACAAATCTTTGTTAAGACTAACATCGAGACACACTAAGAATTTTCTGTGAAGTCGTGTGCTTTCTCGAATCTTGAGTCTTCTCTATTTATATTCTTTGATTGATATTGCTTCTTTAATCCAAAAGAAAACCCAAGGAATTTCTTCCCAATCAAGGATTTGATTAAATTCCTTGATTAAGTGTAATACGCCCATATCAGATATGTCCGTACACAAGATATTATTTGCCTTTCATCACAACCATTCATGTCTATATCAGATGTGTCCATGAAGAGGGTGTGATTTCCTTTCCATGCTGCTCTGTGATCTTGTGGATTATCTTTCTTTTATTTTGGGATCTGGGAGGATATTAAGCGATTTTCTCTTAATGTCGCATCCGAGATGAGTTTTGCCTTCCTTGTAGTGAGGGATGTTCTTCCAAGTATATCTCTATGATGATCTTTCTTTTCTTGATTATCCTTCTAGTATATTCTACACATTAGCAATAGATTTTTTTGTCATTATTAAAATAATTTACTTTGATATGGAAGCTAACAACCCCTAGCCCAACTTCTGAATGAGGTTGATCTACAGGCCTGTCCACTCCCTTAAGTCCGTCCAGGACTTGAGCCTTGCCCTTTGTGTGAAGGTTCCGTATCTCTGATCACACTGGACCTAGTCGACACCATCTGCACAGTAAGAGTGAAACATAACTCAAAACACTAGGTATGAAGGAAATTTGCATGATAAGGAACAAAATGAGGGAAGTTTTCCTAAAGACATCCTTTAGCCTCTTGAAGATAGATACAGACATCAACATACTGATCCGCGAGATTCTATTAGTTATCCCATTCTTACACCATTAAGACTAATGAAACCTGGTTGCTCTGATACCAATTTGTCACAATCCAAAAATAAGGGTCATGATGACACTTATCACGGCGTATCTTGACAAGTAAGTCTATCTCCCAAACTGATAAAAGACATAAATACCCCAAAAGTAAGGCTTCTAGAATGAAACCAAACCATTTAAGTATAATAAATACGGAAGAGTACAAAATTAACAATACAACCATAATTTCCCAAACCTAATGTCAACAGTATAAGAAAGTATCTAGTACAACTCGTATCCAAATGAAATACATAAGATACCCAAAATACAAGAGAAACTCTATCTCAGAAATGAAAGTAAAGTCATAGTTTATAAGAAAGGTAGTAGAATACATCCGAATGCTTGAAAGTCAACCATTACCTTGAAAGTACCAGGTATCGCCCGAGTCAACTAAGCTAGGGTACACTCGAATTAGGGGACCTACACTGAAAGAGTGCAGTAGGACTGAGTACAGTCCACTTGTACTTAGTAGGTATCATAGGTCGACCGAGCAAAGTAGAAAATAAAGCATAGAAAATATACAATAAGGGAACGTCACCTGCAATCAAAAAATGTCCCACAATGGTAGCCCACACCGCTTTCACTAAAAGTTCTAATATATCATATACATTGTAATAAACACTAGAAAAAGACCACAAGTATACAATATGCCACATACAATAAGGTCAAAAGAAGAACATATATATATACACAAAATTGTACAGTAATTAACGGAAGATAGAATAATTAGATAAATGACAAGTCAAGATGTAGAACAAGTAGATAGATGACAAGTCAATATGGAAATACAATACCGACATAAAAAATAAAGTAAGCACAATGTATATGATGATGATGATGACGACGATGATGATGATGATAATGATAATAAGGGTGAAGCATGAGGTACTCGCATAACCACCTTGTACACCCGCTAAGGCAATTCTCCCAACATAGGACCCATGGGGATTCGTTAATCTATATACAACTAATATCCATGACTCTTCTCCAGCATAACCTTTGGAGAGGTTTATAAGATCCAATAAGCGCACCGTATATGATAATGATGACGACGATGATAATGATAATGAGGGTGAAACATGAGGTTGTCGCACAACCACCGTATACACCTGCGGAAGTAATCCTCCTAATGTGGGCCCATGGGGGATTCGTCACCCATATACAACCAATATACATGACTCTTCTTTGGCATAACCTTTGGAGAGGTCTATAAGATCCAATATCTTATACCACTATCCATGACTTCTCTCTGACACATCCATCGTAGAAGGTCTATAAAATTTGATAAACCCAGAGTTTCAAGAAATTTTAGTATTTCCAAAGGACATAACACACAAATCAAGTATGACAAACAACAACAACAACAAGTATATACAAAACATACAACAAACAGTGAAAGCATGTGTATGATGTCATGAGAATGATGATGCAATGTTCACAACCAATCGCAAAGAGTATTTTTACACCTACCACAATGAGAATTTCCATAACCAATTAATATACCAATCATGTGAGCCAATTATCCACTCATTATTTCTAACCATCCATAAATTTCCTCATGTATCATATACCAACAAGTATGAATTTATCACAATACTCCAATAGTACCATATTGGGCATTTTCAACAATATAATACAATTACTGACATGTAATCAAGGCTATCAACATCACATAGGACCCCACACGATCACACATTTATCACATAATATCTAGAATTCAATAATTACATCACATATAGGTGCCCATACTAGCACAACACATATATAGCAATTTATCATGATTAATTCCCACCCTTAACATGCATTTTGTATCAATATTTACTACCCATCCTTGTCTGACAGAGTTAAGCCATAACCTACCTCAAATGTCAAAATCAGTCCACAACACTTCAACCATAAAGCCCTAGTTCTCACAAATGGTCCTAAATCACTAAAACCAAGAAATATAGAATTTATACATCAATACAAGGATAACAATACCCATATTTACCACTTTTGGTTTGGGGTCAAAATGAAATCCCAAATAAGTTTTTGAAAAAGATGGGTAAAATCGTAACTTTACTTCAAAAACGTGATTCCCATATCTTGAAGAACCTACAGCTAAAAATCCAAGTCAAATCAAGTAAAAAATAAGGTTTAAATCAAAGAAAATCCATTTTTGAGCTTTATCGGGTAAAACTTTGAATTTTGTTTTAAAATCAAGAATTGAAGTTCTTTTGAAGATGAAATTAGGAAAAAAACTAGTAATTATAGGATTAAGAACATTATTCAAGTGATAAGGTTTTGAATTTGGGGTTAAATAAAGTGTTAAGTTTTTGGGGTTTCTAAATAATTAATCAAGAAATTTGATAAGGAAAAAGGTGAATCTAGCTTTTCAAGTACCCACAAGCTTCACTTTTAAGCTCACACACTATTTTAAGGTTTAGCTTTCAAAAGGTAAGATGAAAAATGAGAAAAAATTGTCTATTTATCCTCATACTAGGTTACGAGGTGCATAAGCATAAATCCCATGCCTCAAATGAGTTTAACCCTTTGTGATCCAGGTTAAACCATCAACTTGGTGCACCAGATTTTTTAAGTCCAAAATGAACTTTGACAGGGTGCCTGAGATTCATTCATTATTTGATATGTGCAAACAAACTATGTAACTACACTAAATTCGAAGCTCCAGACTCAATGACAATATCAGAATTTTGAAAAAATGTAATTTTCACAAAGTTAACCCCCAAAACTCAAAATAACAATTTTACAAATCGAGGATCAAAATGAGATTTAAAAGCTATAAGACCATACCAACCATGTTACCTTTCCAAAATCAACGTTCTGGATCTGTTGGCATAGTCCGTTAAACTATCAACCACACGGATTGAAAAATAACTACAAAAGTCCATAATAAGGCTCTTTGGCCTCCAAAAATCATAATATTGTACAAATGGCACCAGAATGCATTGGAAATCATGTAAATCAACCCCATGCCCCAGAAATTCCATAATACAACTATGGGAAGGGGTAAAATAGTCAAGTAAAACAAAAATATATATTCCATATATTTCATCAAAGTTTTAGGTCGTTGCACTAGTACACTTGCTTAGATGATCTGTTGGTCGCTTAAGTGACTAGAAGCTAGCTGAAGTATCACATAAGAGACTCCACTATTGTTTATGCATTCGTTATTTTAGAGACTTCCAAGCCTTTTACACGACGAGGAAGGCATCACATAAACAACACTTAATCTCTTAAGCGATGGCTGCTTAAGCGACCCTGGGTGGGCTAAATCCCCCAATTTTATGATTTTCACCATTTTTGAGACTTTTAGATTGGGGATACAAGTTTTTGGGTGATTTCTTCCAATTTTGGCCTGGGTAAGCTCCAACACTCCTATTTCAATTATTTTTCTTTGATTCTTGTCATTTAAATCTTTTGAAAACTTAATTTCAAAAATAAAATTTGGGAATTTTTGCCTGTAAGACCTAAAATTGGGAATCTTTAATTTAAAACCTAATTCCAACCCATTTTCACTTAGGTTTCGTTCAAGTTCCTTTAGTCATGGGAATATTTTTTGTACTAAAATTTTTATTTTGCCCTTCTTTTTATGAAAACCTATTTCGGGGGTTCATTTTGATTCCAACCCAGAAATAGGAAATAATTATTATTGCTCGCTTTCTTTTGATACGTAGATTCTATAGTTGTATGTTTTAACTAATTCTTGATCTGTGTGTCAGGTGGAAACTCGTTATTAAAGGCTTGTTCGTGCTGATTTTGTCATTGAGGTAGGTTATGGTATAACTTTCTTCAAATAGGCCTGGGTAGTTAATATTAATATAAAATCATGTTGTGGGTGTGAGAACCAATCATGAGAATAGATATATTATTGTGTTGTGCCCATGTGGGGCCTTATGATATTGCTATTTGGTGGTTTTGAGACATTATTTGTTATGTTCGAGTGTGTGGGGTCTTATATGATGTTATTAGCCTTTATGTATGTATATTTAGTGGCATATTTTTGGTGAAAGGCCTAAATTAGAATTTATGTGGTATTAATGGCATATAATTGTGTATATTACTATATTGACATATGGATTATATTGAATTCATGAATGGTTGGCATATTGAGGGGATCTTGGCTCACATGGTTGGTATATTGGTTGGATATTAGAAATTCTTATTATGGTTGATTGTGAGTATTTCATCCTTATATTATATGCACTTCTAAAATATTGGTACCATTGTGGAATGCTAGAAACACTAGTTTGTAACATCTTTATAGACCCTCTATCGAGGGATGTGCTGAAGAGAAGTCATGGATATTGGTATTAGCTATTGGATTGTATATGGGTTGTGAACCCTCCATGGGTCCTACCTTGAGAGAATAGTTCGGTAGGTGAATACGAAGGTTGTGCGACACCCAAGCATTACATCATCACCTTCATTTAATTACATGTATATATATATTATGCTCAGTTTGTGTTGTATTATTTTCCTTGATGTGATACCTATCTATTTGTACTTATTTATCATACTTTTATTTGATATACGTGTATACTTGTGCTTCTTTCTCATATTTGTGTATGGTATATGTGTATATTGTAGAACTATTAATAGAGACGGCGTGGGCTATCATTTGGGACATATTTTAATTACAGGTGATGTTCCTATAGTGTGTATTTTATATGATTTATTTTCAACTGTACTCAGTCGGCCTATGATACCTACTGAGTACAAGTGGACCGTACTTACCCCTACTGTGCCTTTTTTGTGAAGATCCAGATACAAGTGTGTCACACGACAGCTGATTCAGGCGGTACTTGGAGTTTATTTGAGGTAGCGGTTGACCTATTCATTCAGAGTTAACCTTCTATCTCTTCTTATCTAGATTATATCTTATTTATAAGATAAATTTTGATCCTTTTAGACTATTATTGTATCTTTTGACATTCGAGATATATTTAGTAGTTCTTATACTGTGATACCAGGTTTTTAGGATATTGTATGGTATATTTGGTTATGTATTTTTGCTCTTACTATATATGTGTGGTTCGACTCTATTGTAGGTGTCTTGACTTGGGTTTTTGTATTGATTTCTCATTTGATATCAGTTTGGGTGACCGGCTTACTTGTCAAGGCATGCCATGATAAGTAACATCATAACCCTTATTTTTTTGGTTGTCATAAATTGATATTAGGAACAAGCTTTCTTTGGTTTTATAAATGTAATAATAGAGTGTCTAGTTGAGTCTCGTGGATTGATATGTAGAAGTCTATATATATCTTTGAAAGGCTATAAGATATCCTTAGAAAACTTCCCTTATTTCATTTTATATCATGTAGATCTTTTTTACCTTGTGTTCTAAATAGTTTTTCACTCTTTTTGCGCAGATGGTGAGGACTAGATCTCATGAGGCTAGAGATGCAGAGCTATTTTTTAAGGAAAGGGCTCAGTCTAGAGGGGACGAGTTGTGAGTTATGGATGGGCTTGAGGTAGTGGACACGCATGAGGATCTTCCCCCTCCAGAGGTAGTACTAGAGGGCTCTCCCCTGAGCCTCCAGTTGAACATATTAGAGATATAGGCTCTACTTCGATCCTACATAGTTCTTCTACCCCAGTTTTAGAGGGTTTGTGATTCACTTGCTGACCCATTTGGAGGGTGCTCTTTTGAGTGCACTTGGTGTTCCTCCTGCTCCAAGTATGTACCTTCGTCTGTGCTAGAGTCTTCTTATATTGTTCCTTCGGTTCAGAGTGTGAATCCTATAATGGTGCCAACATTTGCTTGTGGTACTCCATAGACTCCGAATGTTGTTCCTCTTTCTGTGCCATCGTCTGAGTATGGTATTTCGAGACCAGGAGTTCAGCCTTCTTCTATGTTACCTCCTTAAGTGGGATATCAACTAAGGATTAGAAAAGGTTTGAGAGATTCACTCGTGTGGGTCCTCCTAGGCTCAGTGATTTTGTAGAATAGGATGCCTATGAGTTTGTCACGGCCCAATTTACAGGTCATAATGGCACCTACTAAATCCCGCCAGTAGGTCAACCAAACCATAACTTAGAACTAACGCAATGGGTTAATTCGGTAGGAAATGCCCATCATAAGTAAAATTTAAGAACACAATATATAAATAAACAAAGGGTTTAAAATAGTTAAAAACAGTCAATACAAGATACCTAATAATGACACAAATATGCACCTTGCAAATTTTATTAGAAATTACAGTTCGTACTCAGACCTAAGGGTGAATCAGGAGGCACTTAGATTGAGGTTTTTCCCTTTCTCACTGACGGGAAAAATATCTTTATGGTTAGGGTAACTTCTAAGAAGATCTATCACTGTGTGGAATGAGTTGAGCAGGCAATTCTTGGACCAATTCTTTTCTCCATACAGGATATTATAGCTTAAGGATGAGATTTATAATTTCAGGAAGCTACAGTCTGAGTCTATATATGAGGCTTGGTTCAAGTTCAAGAAGAAACTGAGTATGGTGCCCAACCATGGATTTCAGGGATGATCTTATTGGAGATATTTTATAGAGCCCTGACCATTGGCTCTAGAGCTATAGCAGACACCATCTCGGGAGTAGCTTTTATGAGACTACGCTGGGAGATAGCTTTGGATATTCTAGACCATATTTCTCTCACTAACCTAGGGTGGCAAACTTAAGAGGCTGACAGAAGTTCTTGAATTTATGTTATTATTGCCTCCAATGTACAAGGAGTAGCTGATGATTTAGTAGCACAAGAAATTACGCTGCTGGGGATCGATCTTGGTTGCTGGCAAAGTAGTTTGTGGTAGCGATTTTCAAGAAAGTGAACGCAGAAGGAGCATAGGGTTTAAGTTCCAAAGCTTATGAGTCTGAATTAGAATAGAAAGCCAAGTATCTTGATTGCAAGTTTGTGGGTTTTCAAGCCCAAAGAAAAGGAACTCAAGGTCACAACTATTGTGGTGATAGATACAGGAACTACAGTAGGGAACGAGATAGTGACTATAGTAAAAAAAGGATGACTATAGATAAAAGAGAGATAGGTATATTCCCCCAAGTAGCCGAGATTCAGAGTCTAAAATGGAGGCAATGCTGACAAAGCTGATCAAGGGTCAAGAAAGTCAGGAGAACAACCTTAAGGAGATTAAGGCTGATATTTTAGGGTTGACTCAGAAGGTTGAATATCATACCACTGCTATCAAGCAATTAGAGACACAGCTTGGGAAAATGTCTTCTATGATAAAACAGAAAGAGCCTGTTACCCTTCCGAGTGAAAAAGTTTAGAGTCCACCAGTTATAAGCCATTGCCTAGCTATTACCACTATAAATGGTACCCTTGCTGATGATTTTCCTTTACTTACTATTGAAGAGTCGAATAAAGATAGCACTATGATAAATGAGACCTTTGTAGTAGAATTCGAGAAGCTGACATGTAGTGATGATGATTAAGAGAGTGATGACAGTGAGGACTGGGATGATGACGAACCTAAGGATATGGTATACCATTGTAGTGCATTTCCTTCTTTACCACTAGTAGAGAAGAAGGAAGACCCTGGAGCAGTTACTATTTTGTGTTTTATTGGGCCCTTTGACATTAAATAGGCTCTATGTGATTTGGGAGTGGGCATTAATTTAATTCTGCTGGTGATATATAAAGGTGTTGGTGCTAGGAGAACTCAAGCCTACATCTACAAGGCTGCTAATGGTTGATTCATCTGTAAAGTATGCAGTGGGTATTTTGCATGATATGGAAGTAAGGGTGGCATTCTTTATATACCCAATAGATTTCATGATTTTAGACTGCGGAGTGGATGCTCAAGCTTTGATATATTGGGTAGACCCTTCCTTTCCACCAGACGGGTATTGATTGATATAGATTTGGAGGAGATCACCTTCAAATTGAATGATGAACAAATAGTTTTTGATAAGTGTATGACAATCCAACAGCCATATAATAGTTATGGTAGTGATACATTTATGGATAACGATGTAGTTGTAGAAGGTGTGCCTATTAAAGAAAGATTAAGGGTTAAAGCATTAGCAATAGTGATTATAAATTTTGAGAGTGATAGGATAGATGAATATGACAAGCTAGTTAATCCATTAAGAGACATACAGAGTTTTCTGGGCCATACAGGCTTTTATAGGAGGTTCATCAAGGACTTCTCTAAAAGTACAAATCATCCATGCAAGATTTTAGAGAAAGAGGTGAAATTTGTGTTTGATGATGCATGTCTCCAGGCTTTCAAATGCCTTAAGGAGCGGTTAACTTTGGCTCCTATCATTATGTCCCCTGATTAGTCTATACCTTTTGAGGTCACGTGTGATGCTAGTAGAGTGGCCTTGGGTGCTGTGCCAGGAAAAAAGTGAGAAAAAATCCTTCATCCTATCTACTATGACACCAAAGCTTTAAACCCCACATAAAAAAATTATACGGTTACAGAGAAGGAGTTACTTATGGTGATTTTTGCCTTTGAAAAATTTTGGTCCTATTTGATTAGGACTAAGGTCATAATTCACACTAATCATGTAGGATTTAGATACTTGATGTCAAAAAAAGATGCCAAACTAAGATTAATTTGATGGGTTCTCTTGCTGCAAGAGTTTGATTTTGAAGTAAAGGACCGAAAAGACATAGAAAATTAAGTTGTAGATCACTTATCCAGGCTTGAGGATGAGGCAATACAAAAATTAGGAGATGATCTTGATATAGATGATGCCTTTATAGATGAGAGAGTTTTGGCTGAATCTCAAGACTTAATCCCCAGTTTGCCGTTTTTCCAACTATTTACAAGTGAACTTGTCCTAGAAGACCCATCTTTCAAGCAGTAAAGGAGATTTATGCATGAGGCGAGAAAGTTATATTGGGATGATCCATATCTAATTAGGATTTGAACTAATGGTTTGATTCGAAGATGCTATCCAGACATAGAGATGATGAGCATTCTTGAAGCTTGTCGCTCCTTACTAGTTGGGGGTCATCTTAGTGGTACCCGCACAACCCATGAAATTCTACCATATAGGTTTTATTGGCCTACAATTTACAAGGATGCTTATGATTTTATGCAAGTCTGTGACCAATGTCAACGTCAAGACAACATTTCACTGCGCCCTGAACTCCCCATGAAACCTATTCTGGAGTTGAAATTGTTTGATATATGGGGAATTGATTATATAGGTCCATTTGTGAGCTCATATGGCATAACGTATATTTTGTTGGTGGTTGACTATGTGTCTAAATAAGTGGAGCCAATTATGCTTCCAGACAATGAAGGCATAAGTGTCATCGCCTCTTTTAAGAAAAATATTTTTTATCAATTTGGCACTCCACGAGCAATTATCAGTAATGGTGGGTCTCACTTTTGCAACCATCTATTTAAATCCCTTCTTGATAAATATGGCATAGGGCATAAGGTTGCAACACCTTACCATCCTCAGACAAACGGGTAAGTTGAGGTCTCCAATAGAGAGATCAATTCCATATTGGCAAAAACCTGTGAATGCCAACAGGACTGACTGGTCTAGGAAAATAGATAATGCATTATGGGCCTATCATATAGCTTATAAGTTCCCCATAAATGCCTCCCCATATTAGCTTATATACGGCAAGGCATGCCACTTACTCATTGAGCTGGAGCATAAGGCACTATGGGCGTTGAAAAGGCTGAATTTTGAGTGGCGTGATGCTGCAAACTTAAGGTTGAGCAAGGTAAATGAGTTGGATGAATTTTGACTGCATTCTTATGAGAGCTCTTTCATATACAAATAAAGAATAAAGCTATATCATGATAGAAAAATTTAGAAAAAGGTATTTGAACCTAGTGATATGGTCTTGTTGTATAATTCAAGACTCCGTCTATTTTCAGGCAAGCTGAAGTCTAGGTGGACTGGATCATGCACTATGGTTAGAGTTTTTCCACATGGTGCTATAGAAATAAAGTGTGATGCTGAAATCCTGTTCAAGGTGAATGAGAAGCAAGTGAAGCACTACATGGGAAACTTGAAGGAAGTGAATGTCTGTGTTGAGATAGACCTTGGCAAAGTCTGAGTAGCCAAGGCAACTGAGTCATGATGCAAAGGTAAATCAGGCACTGCTTGGGAGGAAGCCCAAGGTATACAGACCCTTAGTGCATCCCAGGTATGTTTTCACTTGCCTCTATTTTACTTTATTTTTATGCATTGGAGACATTGCACAGTCTTTTAGTTGGGGGTGAGGCAAACCATAACCGTCATGGGTTTTTGTTGCTGTGCTTATTTTCTTGCCGGTCGTGGTATGGTTGAAGAACAGGAATATCTAGGTGTTTTGTGATTTGTTTTATTTTATGTTGTGATGTGTTTTTGGTGTAATTAGGAGATTTTTAAGTATTTAGTACAGTTGTCATGCTTTGCTGTATTTTTGAGAAAAATGAGACCCCTCCAAAAATTTGTTTTTGAATAGTGTGTGACGTATATATCTGTGACCTTCGTGGATTTATTATGATATTATAATTAGGGACACGATAATCGTAGCTAATAATTGCATAAATCGGATAGGTGTTGTAACTTTGTGATATAGTCCTGTGCCGTGTGAGTGTGAGATGCTACTTAGTTCCCTTTGTGTGTTAAATCCAGAACTTGCCCGATTGTTCTTGCCTAGGTTGTGGGATAGTTTATTAGGAAAGAATTATAGGTCTTTTTCTACCGTAGTCCACTTTTAGCCTAAATGACCTTCCCATTGTGAAATAGTATCCCTTGATCCCTTTTTCGAGTCGTATAGCCTATTTTTTGTTTTTACCTTTCGCGTTCCTATTTGTATTACAATAAAGCTATTTTGGTCCTGGTCCTCCTTGGACATTGTGCACCTCAACTCAATCAAATAGCCTAAGTTAAGGGTGACTATTATAGGTGTGCGTGATGTAACGTGGGTATAAAGAAGGGTAAAATAAGAGAAAAAGAAAGTACGGCTGGGTGTGGTAGCAAAATAAAAATATAAGAAAAAAGAAAATTGTGAAAAAGTTGAAAAAGAAAGAATAAAGAAACCACACCCAACCTGAATGTGCTTTAATTAACTAGGGCAAAATAAGGGCGAAAATAAAGTGAAAAATGGTTAATAAGTGAGACTCCAAAGCTAGTGTAGTTCCAAGTAGGCTTAGTCACTTGACATCCATATATACAAGTCCCTCAAGCCTACATTACAAGATGAGAAAAGTCCTATAATGATCCTGACTTGACTGTCTAAAAGCTTAGGTGTAGAAAATAAGGGCAATCCTATGGTATCTGACATGCATTGATTGAAACTTCATTCTGAGTGTGAGTGTATCTTCACCGTCCCCGCATTGACATGTTTGATTTCATATATGAGTGAGTGGAACTTCTTTTGATGTGAGGGCACATGAACTGTATTTCTAAGTTACATACTTGTTTGGGTAAGTGTGATTTGTATATATGCATGGTTGTCTGTTGCTAATGTAATTTCTATAATTTGATTCCTTTTTGGCATACTCTTGTGCTTCAATAGACACACAGTTGGTTTTCACTTGTGGTATAAGAGGGGATAATAAATTTGAATGCAAGATGATGATTGACTGCCTTGGATATCTTAGATTCTCCTAGTTAAGCATCGTGTTTTGTCCTAGTTTTTGCTTTGTTTCCTGAGTACATGCAACATTCTAAGTTGAGGATGTTGATGTGCTATGAATTTATAGCACTTTTGATGCTTAAAACTATGAAAATATGCATGATTCTTAGGGTGTTTTGTTAGATATGTTGTGTTTTGGGTATGTTTTATAGGAAATTAGGTTTTTGATATTAAGTTCAAGAAAAAGATAAAACAATAGAGTTTTTGGCTACTTACTTGAGCATTTTTGGGCGTATGTAGCACTTACCAGGTGTATGTGACCAAAGAATGTACAAGAAATTGAAGTCCAGAGACTTGGTTGCAGGAATTTGAAGACTCTGGCACTTACTTGGGTCCATTTACGGACCGTATGTTATACTAGCGGATCGTATGTCGTACTTGCATATCGTAAGTGGCTAAGGTAAGTACTAGAGGTTAACATCTAAAGAGTGCAAAGTTGTAGGAAAACTTTCTGGCACTTACCGGGGTCCACTTGTACACCATATGTAGTACATATAGGTCGTACGTGGCCCAAGTAAGTGGCCACCGACTCCATCTTTCTTTTTTCATTTGGGATTTAATTTTTAGGGTTTCCTCATGTACTATAAATACCCTTTATGTGCTTTTAGTAGAGGTTACACACTCTTTATACTCACAAACATATATTCTAATTCTTTGATCCAAATTTGATCTTAGAATTATTTTGTATTAATTTTGGTTATTAATTTAGTTGAAGTTTTGGATTTTCAGTTGTGATTATTGTGATTTAATCTAGTGCTTTCAATTGTGAATATTGTTGATTATTTCACAAGCATGGGCGATTAAAACCCTTAGCTAGGGTTGTGGAAATCCTGGTAGATTGATGAAGTAGGGGAATTGCTATGTTGTTCTAAACCGATACCCATGCATGTATTGAATTATCTTTAGTTTAATAGATGTCTCAGAGGTTGCAAACATTAGGATACTGCCTAGTTTATTGCTACTTACTCCAAAAGAGGAATAGTGACTAAGAAAGGATAATTACAACGGTAATTTGAATATTAACCGTCCATCCACGCTAATAGGTATTATCTAATTAAGATCGTTAACTATCATCTAATAACTAGAGACCCAAAAGGTAATAGTTAACTGGGATCTAGGATAAGGGTTAGTAAGGCAACATCCTGAGACTCAAAAGGAAAAGGGTGGAATTTATCAACAAGTCCAAAAGACAGTTGGTGGTACTTAACTTATCTAATTCTGCATGCAAGGTATTAGGTTGGTTCAATAAAACACGATAAGCCTACTGAGTTGAGAAGCTAGGGGGAACACAATCCTAGTGTTCATCTTCGACTGATTGCAACCAAAATTGATATTTGTTACTTGTTTGATATTGCCACTACAATCCCCCAATTTATTTTCCAATTTTGCCCATTGATTACATCAGTTAAGAGCTACAATTCCATGTATTCCCTTAGGATTTGACCCCAACCTTCATTGGGTTACTATATTTAACAACGACCATATTATCTTCAGATTGAAGGTGTATCTTGGGCGTTATCATTAAGAAACTGGCAGCCAACAGGGGGTATCGCATAAGCAACTCTCCCATCACTTTGGCGACTGTTACTTAAGCGGAAGACAATACTCTTACACAATGAGGCAGTCATTGCGTAAGCAATGCCTGGTCGCTTAAGCGATGCGTGGGTGGGTTAAATCCCACAATTTCGTGATCTATTACCATCTTCGAGACTTGGATCTTGCAGATTCAAGTTTTTGAGCGATTTCTTCCATTTTTAACTTGGATAAGCTCCAAAACTCCTATTTCAATTATTTTCTTTGATTCCTGTCATTTAAATGCTTTCAAAACTCTATTTCAAAGATGGAATTAGGGAATTTTGGCCCGTAAGGCCTAAAATTAAGAATTCTTCAATTTAAATTCTAATTTCAACCCATTTTCACTTGAGTTTTCTTCTATAAGTTCCTTTAGTCAAGGAAAACATATTTTTGGACTAAAATTTTGATTTCACCCTTTTTTTTAAAAAAATCCATTTTGAGGGTTCGTTTTGAATCTGATCCAAAATGGAAAATATGGGTGTTGTTGGCTTTCTTTTGACATGTAAATTCTATGTTTACATGTTTTAGCTGATTTCAAGTCCGTGCATGAGGTAGATGCTCGCTGTTAAAGGCTTGTTTGTACCAATTTCGACATTGAGGTAGGTTATGACATAACTTTTTTCAAATAGGGATGGGTAGTTAATATTGGTATAAAATAATATTATGGGTGTAGGAACCAATCATGAAAATGGCTATATTATTGTGTTGTGCCCATGTAAGGTCCTATGATGTTGATCTTTGGTGGTTTTGAGATAATATCTGCTATGTGTGACCATGTGGGGTAGTATATAATGTTGTTGGGCTTTATGTATGTATATTTGGTGGTATCTTTCTAGTGAAAATCCTAAATTGAAATTTAGGTGATATCAATGGCATATCTTTGTGTATATCACTCTATTTACACATGGAGTATATTGAATTCATGAATGGTTGGCATATTGAGTTGATCTTGGCTCATATGGTTGGTATATTGGCTGGTTATTGAAAATTCTCATTTTGGTTGGTTGTGAGCATTGCTTCCTCATGTTATATGCACCTGTAAAAAATTGGTACCACTCTGAAAATATTGGAAACACTGGCTTGTGACATCTTTATAGACCCTCTGTCGAGGAATATGCTGGAGAGGAGGCATGGATATTGGTATTAGTTACTTGATTATATATGGGTTGTGAATCCCCCATGGGTCCACCTCGAGAGCGTAGCTCGATAGGCGTATACGGAGGTTGTATGACAACTTCAAGCATCACATCATCATCATCTTCATTGCATTTCATATATATGTATTGTTATCACGAACCGAACCAGGTCCTAGCCAAGACAGTTATCTCAAGTCCCACGTGGACCAGAGATCACCCCTTTCACCTAACCTAGTCATCTCAACAACCTCAAGTGTCATAAGAATTTCGAACATATAAGAAGATAGTGTAAACTAAGACTAATATTTATTAATGAAATGTCTAAGCCAATCACCGGTAACAGGACAATCGTCCGTCACCGAGCCAATCCACCAAAATAACATACCCAAGTCCACAGTAATCCAACAAAGCATCAATGAATCTAAAGCCAATAAATGTCGGGACATTCCCCCGACAGTAGCCAAAATAATGTCTAAAATATCAATGTTCTCCAAGGGAATAACCAATGAAGGATCATCCACACATTTCTGTAACACAGAAAAATAGAATACTAGATGAATGGAACACATGCTAGAGGGAAAATCCAACTCATATGCAATACTACCAACCTTTCTCAAAAACAAGTACGGGCCACCATACCGAGGACTGGGCTTCTCCTTCTTTCCAAACCGCATCATTCCCTATATGGGAGACACCTTCAAGAATACCCAATCTTCAACCTCAAATTCCAAGTCCCTTCACCTCACGTTCACATAGGACTTTTGGCGACTTTGGGCGGTCTTAAGCCTATCCCGAATCACGTTCACCTTCTCCATAGCTTGGTCAACCAAATCTGGGCCAAACATCTTTGCTTCACCAACCTCGAACCACCTAATAGGAGACCTACACCTCCTTTCGTACAATGCCTCAAACGGGGCCATACCAATGCTAGAATAGTAACTATTGTTATAGGCAAATTCAATGAGAGAAAAGTGGTCAAACCAACTACCACCAAAGTTAATTACACAAGCTCACAACATATCTTCCAAAGTCTGAATAGTCCTTTCTGCTTGCTCATCCAACTACTGGTGAAAAGTTATACTAAGACTTACTTTAGTCCCTAAACCACGCTGAAGAAAGTGCTAGAAATGCGATGAGAACTGAGCACTATAATCCAAAATAATTGAGACAGGCACACCATGCAACTTTAAAACTTCCTAAAGGAACAACTTTGCATAGTCCTCGGTAGAATAAGTAGTCCTCACTAGCAAGAAGTGAGCGGACTTAGTCATCCTATCCACAATGAGCCAAAAGGAGTCACACTAATTTTGCGACCACTGAAGGCCGATAACGAAATCCATATTAATCACCTCCTATTTCCACACCTACAATTCAATCTCTTAAAGTAGTCCACCAGGTATCATGTGCTCCACCTTTTCTTGCTGACACACCATACACTTAGCCATAAAGTTAGCTACATCCTATTTCATATTGTTCCACCAATACATCTCCTTAAGGTCATGTACATCTTTGTCATACTGGGATGAACCATGTACCTCAATTCATGGGTCTTAGACAAAATCCTACCTCGCAACCCATCTATGTCGAGAATACATAACCTTCTTTGGTATCTCAAGATACCATCACCACCAATCTCGAAGGCCATCACCTTATACTTACCTATATCATCCTTGATATTCATCAAGAGAGGATCTAATACCTGCTTCTTCTTTATTTCTGAACCAAGAAATGATTGTGCCACCTATTGTGCACAAACACATCACCATCCTCAGAGTCCCAGAGATGAACTCTAAGGTTAGCCAAATGGTGAATATCCATTACTAATTCCCGCTTATCCTCATCCACATGAGCTAGACTCTTCATGGATAACTTGCTAAGAGCATCAGCAACTACATTAACTTTACCTTGATGGTAGTGAAGACTCATATTATTGTCCTTCAATAACTCAAGCCACCTTCTTTGCCTGAGATTAAGCTCTTTTTGAGTGAACATATATTGTAGGCTCTTATGATCAGTAAATATATCAACATGGACCCCATACTAATAATGACGCTAGATTTTCAATGCAAACACCACAACCAAAAGCTCCAAGTCATAAGATGGATAATTCTTCTCATGATTCTTCAACTATCTAGAGGCATAAGCAACTACCCTACCATGCTGCATCAACACACAATCCAAAGCAATCCTGAACACATCGCAATAGATGACGAAACCTTCGGTACCCTTAGGTAGACTCAAGACCAGAGCTGAAGTCAACTTATTGTTTAGCTTCTCAAAGTTACCTTCACAAGCATCAGACCACAAGAACTTCACGTTCTTTTGAGTCAACTTGGTCAATGGAGCAGCAATAGAAGAAAAACTTTCCACGAACCTCGTATAGTAACCAGCTAAATCAAATAAACTCCGAATATAGGTTGAAGTTGTAGGTCTAGGCCACTTCTTAACTACCACAACTTTTTGAGGATCCATCATGATCCCTTCACTAGACATAATATGACCCATAAATGTAAAACCATTCAACTAGAATTCACATTTAGAGAACTTACCAGGCAACGGCTAATCTTACAAGGTATGCAACATAATGCGGAGGTGATCAACATGATCCTCCTCACTCTTAGAGTAAACTAAAATATCATCTATAAAGATAATCACAAATAGATCTAGAAACTGACGAAAGACCCTATTTATCAAATCCATAAATATCGCTGGGGCATTAGTTAAACCAAAAGATATTACCAAGAACTCAAAATTCCCATATCAAGAACAGAAAGTTATCTTAGGGATATCCACTACCCTAATCTTTAACTGATGATACCTGAACTGAAGATCAATCTTAGAGAAGAACTTGGCACCCTAAAGCTGATCAAAGAGATTATCAATTCTCAAAAGAAGGTACTTATTCTTTACTGTCACCCTATGCAACTGTCGGTAATTAATACACACTCGATGAAAACCATCATTCTTACGCATGAACAACATCGGCGCACCCCACGGGGACACACTAGGATGGATAAAACCCTTGTCTAAAAGATCCCTTAATTTCTCCTTAGGCTCCTTTAACTCAGTCAGATCCATTATATATGGAGGAATAGAGATAGGACGAGTGTCCAAAACAAGATCTATCCTAAAATCAATCCCCTATCGGGAGGAATACCAAGAAGGTCATCAGGGAAGACCTCAAGAAATTCATTCACCACCGAAATAACATATAAAGAAGGACCCTTCGAGTTAGAATCATTAAACCAGACCAGATTATAGAGATACCTCTTGGAGATCAATCTCTGATCTCTAATATATGATATAAACCTCCCCTTAGGAGCTAAGAAACCACCCTCTCATTCAATGATCGGCTCATTATGGAATTTAAAGATAACCTTACAGGTTTGACAGCTAACAAGAACCTTATTGGCCCCAGAAGAAACCCTAGAAGGGTAATCATGCTACATATGGCCAATCAGACCACAACTAATACATCGATTTCTCCCCTTCTTAAACTGACCACAGTGTGGCTGACCACAAAATTTACAAGAAGGAAATGATACAGTGAACTGAGCCCCACTAATCTAATATTTGACACTTTGTACCCTACAACCTCCACCATGTTGAGAGAAATAATCACCCGACGGCTTTGGGTAAGTAGTACTAGCCGTAGACAAAGAACCAAAACTCTCTCACTTTTTCTTAGGCCACTTTCCTCTATCTCTACCACTCTGTTGTTGACCTCCTCCCTGATTAGAAAATCTGAAATTCTTACTCTGCCTCTCACCAATCTCAGCCTACTTCTTCTTTTCTTTCTCAACCTGTTGCATATAAACCACAAGCTGAGAAATATCTATGTCTTTGTTCAACAAGGCAGCCTTACTCTCCAGAATCAACTCACGGGACAACCCAGAAGCAAAATTACACATTTTATAAGCAAAATTACACATTCTATCTCTCATGCTAGACACCAACTCAAGAGCATACCTAGACAACTGATGGAATTTCAAGGCATACTCCTTGACCGATATCCTACCTTATCCAGATTCACAAATTCCACCATTTTTGCCTCCTTCAACTCCTGAGGAAAAAAGCAATCTAAAAAGGCACTAGAAAAGTCATCCCATAATGAAAAATTGGCATCACTTCCCCTAGATTGTTTCCACTCTTCGTACCACTAGTACGTCACATCTTTCAATTGGTAGGCAGCAAACTTCACACCTTCAACATTGACAGATGTATAATTTGAAATATCTTTTTCAACTCATCAATAAAAGCTTGAGCATCCTTCTTAACCTTAACACTAGTAAAAGTTGGAGGACTCAACCTCATGAATTAGCCCACCCTTGTAGCCCTAGAAGATGGAGTAATAGAAATACCACGCTCAGACTGAGAAGCTACCAATTGAGCCAACATATGAATAGACTGACAAAACTCAGTGTCTGTCATATCTGTTGAGGAGCTCGAGGGGGGCTAGAGGGAATCGATAGAACTTCATGAGGGCAATCAGGAACTAGACCCATAGACCAGGCCTATACACTATAAGAAGGGAGTATCCCAACAATAGAGTCCCTAAGTGGGATAAAGGAGTTCCCATGAGCTTCAGATCATCTGGGAGACATTATTTGAAAAAGTGAGCTAACGAAAAATTAAAGGAATCCAAGACCTTAGACTCTATAGCTCAAAGTAAGACAACCAGAAAGGAAAATATTCCTAAATATCTTATAGACTCTATCTTATAAGTGTGTCATGCTACACACCCATAAAAGAGACTCTACTTGATACGGCTTTGTGGATACCCAATTGACCATGAATCTAGGCTCTGATACCAACTTTGTCATGACCCAAACCATGGCCTGGCCATGACGGTTATCTCAAGTCCCACATGGATCGAAGATTATCCCTTTTACCTAACCTAGTCAGCTCAACAACCTCAAGTGATAGATGAATTCCGAACATATAACAAGATAGTGTAAACTAAGACTAATATTTATTCATGAAATGTCTAAGCCAATCACTGATAATCGAACAATCATCCTTTACCGAGCCAATCCACCAAACCAACATGCTCAAGTCCACAGTAATCTAACAAAGCCTCTATAAATCTGAAGTCAATAAAATGTCGAAACATGCCCCTGACAATAGCCAAAACAAAGTTTAAACAAATTTTGAGACATAAAATATAAAGGCCATGAAATAAGGTCTTCCAAAAAATGGAATCTCACCACTTCAATGTCAACTCACGAACCACTCGATCACCTGATTACTTTGTAGGAAAAGTTGAAGAAGTTCCAGTACCTGCATCACATGGGGATACAACATCCGAAGATGGTTAGCAGTTGGAGATCTAGCATGTAACTCAGGGATAGAGGAATAAAATAATTCCATCATTCAAACCAAGTCAAACCATCATATGCAATCACATACGTACATATATATATCGTACCGGGATAAGAAACAAGGCTTAGCATGAACTTTGAAAACCTTAACCTAGGCTGTGTAGCATAACCATAATAAAACAAGGCATCCACAAGCTATATAAGCCCATATCTCCCCTAGCTGAAAGGGCCCAGTGCGTGTAGCCGCATGAACCAAAGAATATCCATATTCGTATATGCCTTTATGGGAGACTCAAATATCCCATCATAATCAAGGTGACTTAAGAACCAATTTATACAATATGGAGGACTCGAACCTCTCATTCATATATTCATTTGGGTGACTCAAACCTCTCGATCATATAGACACCCACATCGACTAGCGTGGCTTTTAGTGTTAGTCCTTCAGACTCCACTTTCATGGTCCATCTATACATCCTTCTTTAAAGCCTAATTAAAACATTCATTACACATATACACAACCATTAATCCAATTACTTTCCAAAAGCATCCTGTTGGTATAGTCATACCAACCCCACTTGCAAGAGTACTACATGCCATAACTATTATCAAACCACTTTGGGACTCAAATCTATTGTCTAAACCAAGACATCAATTTAATTCAACATTTAGGGATTCTAACCCATTTAGCTAATTAAACCACCAAGGTTATGATTTAAATCAATTTATGGCCAACAAGGCCTTCATAAAACATTTACCAAACATCAACATTAATAGGCCAATGCCTTAGTTCAAAACACAATTCATATGTGACAAGATTCTTCTCAATGATATTTTTACAGATAGGTTGAGGGCATACCATTGTTAAACCATTATTTAAGTCAAAGACAATCATATCTAGGGTTAAATATGACATATTCATTAAACCACAATTCCCGTGCATCCACATGTGCAAAAACCCTTTTAAGAACATATATAATCATGATTTAAAACTTGGGAAAACTATACTCAACATTATGCATTCAAACCCTCAATCATGGTTTTTAAAACTACCATTAGTGAATCATGAACAATGTTTAAACATATGATTTTTGTGAACTAATAATGAAGGAAGAGTCACATGCCTGAGTTACGAAGATTCATGCAGAGATTTGGATCCTTAAGCCTCTAGATGGCCACCTTGAAGAAAACCTAGCCCAATCTGTCTTGAGAATTTTTACAGAGAGTTTAGAGAGTGTTTGATCTTATCATGCGTAGAATGAATGCCCAATAAGTGTTATAAGACGTGGAGTCTTAAGTACTTGGGGTGTAAAATATCCAAACTACCCTCAGCTTAAAAGTTGTGGAAAAATTGCTGGTGGGTATGATTGGACCCTCTAAGTTGTCACCAGATCATACGAGTGGTACCCTCAGACCATCGCCAAAACATAAAATTGGACACCACAATCTGTCCTACATACGAATCCCTTTCCCAACTCGTTACAACATCATAGGACTAGTACCCTCTAGTCGTATACAAGTCAAATCACCAAGGGCTAAATATTGGACAACATATGATTGGCCCTACCCTCTCATTACATCAACATACAACTCGTATGGTGCCTCTCGTATCTAGGATAAAACTTGGCCAACGGCACGCTGACCAACATACGACTAGGGTCCCTAGACTCGTTACCACACCATACGACTTATGGTGCGATTTGTATGATGATCAGAAGGTTCAAGACTCGAGAAATTTGTAAGGGCCAAAGTTTGAGGCGTTTCATTTGTGCTCATCATGTGTTGTATTATTGAACTTAATGTAATATCTGTCTATTTGTACTTATTTCTCATACTTGTATTTGGTATACATGTATCCTTGTGTTTCTTTCTCTTATTTGTGTATAGTGTACGCGTATATTATAGAACTATTAGTGGAGACGTGCGGGCTACCATTTGGGATATTTTCTGATTGCATGTGACGTGTTCATAGTGTATATTTTATATGCTTTATTTTCTACTTTGCTCAATCGGTATATGATACCTACTGAGTATAAATGGACTGTACGCACTCCTACAAATGGATCGTACTCACTCCTACTGTTTCCTTTCAATGTAGATCCAGGTATAAGTGCGCCGAATGACAGCTGATTCAAGTGGTACTTGGAGTCTATTCGAGGTAGCGGTTGGCCTATACATTCAGAGTTGACATTTTATCTCTTCTTATTTAGATCTTGTCTTACTTGTATTCAGAGATAGATTTTGATCCTTTCAGACTATTATTGTATCTGTTGACATTCGAGATGTATTTAGTAGTTCTTACACTTTACACTAGGTTTTGGAATATTGTATGATATCTTTGATTATGTATTTACACTCTTACTATATATGTGTGGTTCGAATCTATTCTAGGAATTTTGCCTTAGATTTTGTATTAATTTCTCATTTAATATTAGTTTGGGTGATATACTTACTTGTCAAGGCTTGTCGCGACAAGTGCCATCATGATCTTTGGTCTTTGGGTCGTGACATATATATGAATACGAAAATGTATAACCATCACTTAAATGACATAATTGATCCAAATAAATATTTTAAAAATTCTTAGTCGGCTAAATATAAATATTTTGATTTTATTTACAACTGAAGCAATTCAGGATTAAACCTAGTCGTGGAGCGCAAATATTAGATGTCAACAGCTTGTTACATCAAATATTTTTACTAGAATTTCTTAGCACTTAGAAAGATCACAGTTATGTCCAGTGTAGACCCTAATTTTCTACTTCTTTCGAGTCAGAAGTTTAATATTTGTATTTTCTGCCCAGTTAAGAAGAAATAGACTCCTAATGTAAATTGAGATATTAACATATCCAACTTTACATGCAACTATACCATATCTTACAAACAACTTTACATGCAACTATACTATTAACATGATTAGTTCACATCAGAGAAAATCTAAATATTTTCTCTTTGCTACTACATGTGTCATGGCCTAGTTCCCTTTCGGCCTCCCTTAGTCCCTTTCCCTTCAAGAGGCGATCATAGATTTCTAGTAAATTTGATCAAAATATTACTTTAATAAAATTATAAAAAAAAATTAAAAGATGAAAAGGTGAGGCAAATTTGTATGTTTGAGTAACTTTTGTCTCTAAGTGTATTTCTGAATGACCCACCTTAGTGTGGAGCTTTCACACGATTTTTGAATTAGATATATGACATTAATAGTTGAAAAAAAATAATTATAATCATTAAAAAAATTAAGTTATTTGTTGTAAGGTGGATATTCTGAAAATGACTTATTAAATGCAGCATATCGAGTATGTTCTTCGAGATAGAGTTCATGAATTATGTCATGACTGCGCTGTAACATAAATCAAAATCATGTTACAAAAAAATAAATAATTAAAACAATAAAGATTTATTATATCTTATATCATTTGCTTTTTCCTACGTTGGCATGTCTTTTATTGTTTTAATTGTTTATTTTTTTTTAACATGATTTTGATTTATGTTGCATCTCAGTCATGGCATAATTCATGAACTCTATCTCGAAGGACACACTCAATATATTGCATTTAATGATATATATCTATATCTATAATCTATAATCTATATTCATAATCTATAATATATTAAAAGTGTGAAGACCCTTAGAAAAGTGATTTGAACTTTTTACCCTTCATTAAAACACTCTCCTTTAGACAAAATCGTCTTTTTATTATTTTTTTTAAATTACAATTATACATAAATACTAATAATATATATTTTTGGAAAAATAAAAATCTCCATTATTAAAAGAGTCCTAATTATAGTATCTTATATTTGGCAAAAGAATCCTAATTATAATACCTTATATTTGACAAATAAATATAATAGTAGAAGTAAAGACTAATAATTTATATTTTGGAAAAATATAGATTACGTGTATTATTTTTTACGAGAAAATTCAATTACTTTCCACTAATGCAAACACATGGATGCTAAGCATAATCATGAATCCTTATTGCAGGAGGTCAGGATAAATACATAAATACTAATAATTTACTTCATTCAAGTTATTCTTTAGTGTCAAAATCTTTTTTTAGACAAGAATTATTTTCATCAAAATTGAAGCTTTGTGATCACTATTGTATTATTTTATTGTAGTTTACAGGTCGTTGATGAATTTACAGGTGGTAGATCAATGTCGGTCAGCTTTAAGTAATTTTTTAGGTAAAAATTAGGTTTAATTGTATTATTTTTATATCTCTATTTTGAAAAAAAAAATTGGTATAAAGATAAAGCTTAGTTGTATTATTTTGATATCTCTATTGTCATATTATTTTGTTATAATTTACATGCGGTAACTGAGTGTCGGACGACTTTGATAAATTTTTTGTGTAAAGATTAGATTTAATTATATTGTTTTGATGTTTCTATCATCATATTGTTTTGTAGCGTTTTACAGGTGGTAGATGAATGTCCGTCGGCTTTAAAAAAAAATTGTGTAAAGGTTAGATTTAATTGTATTATTTTCATATCTCTATCATTATATTGTTTTGTTATAGTTTGCAGGTGGTAAATGAATGTAATTGGTTTTGAGAATTTTTTTGGTAAATGTTAGATTTAATTAAATAAAGTCTCTATCTTTACATATTCAAAAGATGTTTAATTTAATTATTATACTCATCTTTATCAATTTAAATGAATATCTTATTCAGTGTAATATTTGAATTCATTAAAGTGAAATACACGCGCGAGACGCGTACACCTAAACTATTATATATATAAATATATAATAGAATCATGGATGTATTGACGTGGCGCTCTCTAAGGGCATGATTCTTATTTATCTTTTTTGTATTTTTTTTTTGGCCTTTTATTCAATTTAAAAAAAAAAACAAAATTCACCTTTAAATTCTACTAAATATTAAAGATAACCATATTAAATTAGTTTCATCATTAATGTTGTTAATGATTTTTATATTATTTCCTTAAACACACCTTTTCCTTTCTTTGTTCTTTTCATTTTTTTATTTAATCCAAGGAATTAGCTAGTATAATTTATAACTCCATAAATGTAGCATTATTTCTACAGAAATTGGTTTATCATTTTTTTGGATTTTTAATTTCTACAGAAATTGATTAGTCATTTTTTTTTGTTTTTTTAGATATTTTTCTCAGCTCCAAAGAGGTATTTTTCTTTCTTTCTTCTCCTTTATTGAGAATATTTTTTTCCATTATTCTCTCAAATTTTTGCTCTGTCATATTCATTTATTTAATTTAATTTATAATTTATATACTATACTAAGATTTTTCCCATTATTCTCTTCAATTTTTTGTTCTTTCATATTCATTTATTTAATTTAATTTATAATATATTTATTATATGTTCAAATATCTCCTTGAAACCCCTCTATTATAGACCAATAAAGATTTTTAAAATTGAAGGAACCAAATAAATATTTATAAATTTTAATTAGTAACGGGAATCATAATTAACTTAATGCTTATTGACACGTCAATTTTTTATAATTATCTTGCCACTTCAACTTCACATCAGTTACCAATAATGCCTATAAATATCACATTGAGAATATTTACTTCTTTCGTATCTAAAATCTCACAAAATAAGAGAAATCATTTATTTGCGTTTTTTATTTTGATATTGAGTTGATTTTTATTTTTTGCCATTGTCATCAACATGTGAAACCCATGGGTAAGATCATAAATAAGTATTATCATTTTGTCATTCATAATTATTTTTATATTTTTATCACTACTTCACAATCATGATTTCAATTTTTTTTGTTTACTAGCTCTTCAAAATTGTTGTTAGCATGCATGACGATAATCAAATCTAAAGAGAACATGGTAACCTAAACTTCCTATTTTTTTATGTTTGTACTCAGTATTATTTAGAAATAATAGTGTTATAATTGTAACTAATAATTACCTTTAAAAAATTTAACGATTACTATGTTCTTGTCGTTAGTTAATTGTCACTAAGTTTTTTTTTTTGGTTTAGTGCATCACTATACAAATCCCAAAGCATCTAGCATATTTCTTACAACTATTCCAACAAATTAAAATTTATATTTGATTTTGATTGATAGTTCTATCTTTGCGAATATGCAAAGGAAATCATAATTATATAGTATTTATATTAAATAATATAAACACATTATTTATGAAATCTGTTATATTTAATTTTTGACGAGAAGTTATAATTATTTTTGTCAATTGTCAAGGTGTGATCGATGCTCTAGTAGTCGAGGAATGTATAAAGGAGTAATCATATGAAAGAGATCCTTGTAGAAGCATTGTAGCATTTGTATCTTCTCCAATCAACAAAAATAATAAATATAAATTTTGTTAAATGCAGGGCATCAATTTCTTTTCATAACCTTCCGTTCATATTCATTGTTTATTCTCCCCGCTGTATTTTTTTTTTTTTTTTTGTCATTATATAATGCAAACAATTCTTTTTATTAATTTTTTAAGATTATGATTTATAAGATGTGAATTATTAAAAGGATCAGATAGGGATGTTGAATGGGAAATTATTTCATTGTATTGACATTGATTTTTTATTCATTAATTCTGCATATTTGGACGGTTGGTTTTAATTTTTGAAAAAGATAAAACTAATAAATTTAATAATATTGATCTTGAAAAAAAATGTCTGGTTAAATTCAAATCGTTGCATCTTACATTTGGGTTCAAGATTTACTCCTCAATGAAAGTGTGAGTTGAAATAGTTCTAAGCGATAAGTTTATTTTATTACTATTATAATAGGATAGTTAGAATATAAATATTTTAGCGGACCTGAATAATGTTAAAATTTTGAATCTTTTTTTTATTAACAAACAGTCTTCGAGGAATTTAAGAGTTTATATCAATCAATACGTTTTATTTTCTCTTTCTTATTCATATACTAAGTGGATGTTTGATTTTTAAGAGGATTTGCACATTCTTACATGTACATGTTTCTGTAAAGTGTTCAGTGATTTTACTAATTTTATAATAAATGGTCATATGAACAGAAGGTCACGGGTCTAAGTCTTGTAATCAGCCTCTGTTAGAAATGTAAGATAAGATTGTGTACAATAAACTCTTATGATTGTGTACAATAAACTCTTATGATGGGGGCCCTTCCTCGAACCATGCGCATGGTGGGAGCTTTAATGCGCCAAACTGCCTTTTTCTTTAATCATATGAATTTGAGTTGGTTAAGAATGAAGATAACAAGAATAAAACTAATATTTAGATCGAACTCTATTTTCTCAGTACACAAATTATACTTACCGTTTTTCTTTTATGCTAATTATTAGTTATAAGATTAAATTTTAATTTAATTTAATTCTCTAACGTTATTCTAATAATCCAAAAATTCTTAATCTGATAAAATTAAAATTAAATATCATTACAATCGAAAATCTGAATAGACATATACATTTAGTTTTTCACATTTTTACTCTCTCAAGAAAAAAGATATATAATATCTAAATTAATTATTGACTTGCCCGTTTCGTAAAGTTTTGAATATCTTTTACAGTACAGTTTGTTAGAATTTTCTTTCTCTAAGAGGAAAATGAACCATATAATATCAAAATTAATTGTTAGCATGATCATTTAGTAAATTCTCTGATATCTTTTACAATTGCGCGAAGTGCATTCAGTTCACTAGTTAAATATAATAATAAACCCTATTTAAGTTTATTTTTCTTTTTTATAAAGGAATATATATATGTAAAGTCCACCCCTTACAATCTAACATTGGGATCCTTAGTTACGTAGTATGATAAATTAGGATTTCTTCAGCAACGTGATTTAGTCAATTCTAATTCTAGAAAAATATTAATGCACTATATTTTGTTAATTTGTAATTACTAAATATTTAAATTATTATTTTTACTTTTAAATGTTAAAAAAATAAGAAATGACATTTTTGTTTATTGCAAAAACTTTTAATGAAAGAAAAAAAAGTTAAACAACTTTTAAAAAGGACCTTCACACTTCTAGTATGATATATATATATATATCGATATTTTATGAAATTCTTCAAATTCTCTTCGTCTTTACAGCAAAAAAGAAATTGATTGTTAATGTTAATACTGATTTAACTGAGTAATTTATTAAATTAAAAGGATCTCCACACTTCTAATATGATATATATATATATATATATATATATATATATACGAGGTTTTATCCCACTGATTTTTCCTTGCAAGGGTTTTAAAGAGGCATCATTTATGTGTATTATCTATAAATTAGATATTCAAAGGGGAGTGTTATAAATGTACCATATATAATGAATGTTTGTTTTACCATATATAGTGAATACCTAATTTACCATATATTGTGTGTGTTTATTTATGAAAAAGTTACAAACCCTAAGGTTAGTTTTTCTTTATAAATAAAGGGTTTTCTTCATTGTAATTCATCTCACAATAACCCTTCAAGAGAAATAAAGAAGTCTCGTCTCTCCTCTCTCTCTTCTTCTTATTTGCTTTATATTTCATAACAAACTACTAATTTTGAGGGCGTGTAGTATTTCTTTTATTTATTTTTCCGATTGAATTTGTGGTTCTATTAATAATAATCGTTTGCTTTGTATTTTTGGAATGAAATCCAATTTTATATATATATATATATATATATATATATATATAATTTTACGGTGATTAGACATTTTTTTCTTTTGGGTAAACTACGTTCCCAACCAAAAAAATCTTACCGATAAAATTAGGAATTTAATTGTAAATAGAAAATATTTCCCAATCAATTTTTGATAGGTTTAATATTATAATAATTTGAAGAAAAAAAGGATGAAAAGACGATTTTATCAATTGTAAAGTATTTTAATGAAGGGAAGAAATCACTTTTCTAAGGGCCTATATATATATATATATATTCAATAGATTAAGAAAATATATCTCTACGATAGACCAAAAAAATGCAACCTGGTGTACTAACCTCACCCTATACTCGTGCTAATGGGTGTCACAACATAAAAAAAAGTAGAAAACTTATACAAAAAATAAGGGGAGTCAACATATAACATAAATACATAAAACTAAAATTTTACCTAGCTAAATAACGTAATTTTCTGGAGACATTCCTTCACGTGAGGTGGCTCCACCACTGATCTCACACTATAAAATATGAATCTAATTGCGGGTGTTACTTTAACCCCTGCAAAAATATATTTTAGGGGTTTTAACCCCCGCTATCCATCCCAAAAAAATACCACCAAATGAAATAATATTTCTCTTTTTTTTTTTACCCCAAAACATTTCCCTCTCTCATTTTTCCCCAATTATAGAGAAGGAGGTACTCTCCGTCCATTGATTACAGGAGGTACGCTGTCCATTGATAGGAACTCCGGCAACATATTGATAGGAGGTACGTCGGCTTCCAGCTCCCAGGTAATTATGAAGGTTTGTTAGAAGACTTTATGGAAGATAACTGTATCTTCATGTGTTTTTTTTTTCTTATCTTGTCTGTTTATTTTTTGCAAGTAAAATTATTGTTTCACAAAATTGTACCAAACGAGTACTGCAAAAATTTTCATGATTTTACATATGTAAAGAATTCAAAAAAGATATAACTTTTCAAAGTTCTATTAGGTTTAGCTTCATTTGCAACTTATGTTTGTGAATCTGAAAAAAGTTATTTAGAATAGGGTAACTATTATACTAAGTTCCTGCAAGATCTCTACTTTCTGTTAGCTTTAGGTTAGGTGGGCCTACTCACCAAATTTTTTGTTTTTAAGGAAAGAAACAATGAGAAGAAGTGAGGGGTATAGGACCTGGTCTTCAGTTTGAATTTGCTGCTATTTCTGTCACTGATTCTTTTTTCCTGATTAGGTAATCCTAACCTAATTATATGAAAGAAAGATTGTTCCTTATTAATGAAATTCACCTTACCTTGCAGCTATGGGACATGAACATGGATTCTGGTCCAGTTTCAACTTTTCAGGTTCATGAATATTTGAGAGCAAAGGTGAATTGCTCTCTCCCGAGTTAGGTGTTTGCGATTGGTTAGTTTCTCATTTGTGTCTGAGCTGATTAATAATTTTTTGTATTGCTATGCAGCTGTGTGATTTATACGAGAATGATTCCATCTTTGATAAATTTGAGTGTTGCCTTAGTGGTGATGGTTTACGAGTAGCAACTGGATCTTATAGGTGCGTACAGTTCTTCTTTTTTCTCCTCTCTTCTTGCTTCTTGACCAGTGTGATTATTTCTCAATAAATACTGTCTACTATTTCATCAATCAGTTTCGTGTGCTTGGTTATGCTGCGGGAAGCACGGACGCAACTACATTAGAGGCGAGCAAGTACCCCAGGTACCTGTACTAAAAGTTTTTCAGCATGTAAATTTTATATAGATATGTTGTAAAGTCATGGATTTTGGTGTCTTTGATTATTCTCCTTTAGAATACAAGTGCAGACCCCTTCGAGGCCTTTCGGGTTCTTGGGAAGCAGTATAACGCGTGTTGTCAGGAGAGGTCTGCTTTTCTAGATACAAATATAAATTTTCTTCCCATATTTGAGAACGTTCATTATCAAAACTTGAAAACTTACATCATCACTATGAAAAATATCTGAATCTGTATGATGCATTACAGGATCAGAAAGTCTTGGGGCTGATGCTAGTGGAAACTTGTATGATTTCATAACCAAACTGCTCCACCTTACATGGCATCCAACTGAAAATTTAATTGCATGTGCTGCTGCAAACAACTTCTACATGTATTATGCATAAGTCATGATAGGAGAAATGGGGTTCTCTTGGCAGAAGGCTTCGTTTCAAAGAAAGGACAATTTAGCAACTTACTTTGTCAACAATCCGACGCTCTAGTTCTTGTTCTCTTCTCACCATATTCTCCCTCACCTTGTCAAAATTCCCTATGTCACACTCCTGGTAATTGGTTTGGGAACACGTTTAATGAATGAGCTGCAGCAATTCTTCACTGCCGGAGTGGGATCTAATTTGCTAGTATACCTACCTATTCTTGAAATGGCACATTGATTTGGAGTGTTATCCATAAAAGAGATTGTTGGCATCTACTTGTACTTTCTTATTCGATATTGTTATTTACTCTATGATTCAATCAAGGTAATTTTTGTGCCCAGAAGCTTATGTTGTTCAGATTCTCATGACATACTATCTCATTAAAATTACTTTTAGTCTGAACCAACATAATAACCATAAACTCATTTGGTGGTTACTTTGTGGTACAGGTTAACTTCATTTTTTATTTTTCATTAATCTGAAATGATTTTTAGTAAATACTCATACTTCGATTGGTGTGTGTCTGTGTATAGATGAAGGTTTCTATTGAGTTCTTGCATGTCAGGCTTCTATGCAGCCAGTGATTGATTGGGTTTTTTTGTTCAAACAGAGCACCAGAACTTCTGTTGGGAGCCGAGCAATATTCTATTGCGATTGACATGTGGTCACTGGGTTGTATCATGGCCGAGATGCTATCCAAAGAACCACTCTTCAATGGGAAAATAGAAGTTGATCAAATCGATAAGGTATCTTTCTGGCAGCTGATGAAGAATTTTACTTGATTTTATATATCATTTACCATGATTTTAAAGTCTTCTTTATGTATTTGTGTGCTTTTTTGTTACCAGATATTCAGAATTCTTGGCACCACAAATAAGACGATTTGGGAAGGGTTCTCTGAGCTTCCTGGGGTGAAAGTCAGCTTTGTAAAGTACCCGTAAGTATTATCTTTCTTCTATATTCTATTATTACTCTTGCTTGTCAGAGATTCATGTTTTTATTTTTGCCTCTGTTTTCCCAGGCTTCCATCTTTGGGTGCTTCTGATTTGGCTTAGCTTTCTGGCCTCTTTTGGTGACAATCTATGGTGGGGAAATATTTTCATTTTTCTCCTAACCATTTGATTTATTTGTAACAGGTATAATAATTTAAGAAAAAAATTTCAAAATGCTATATCCTTCATGAGGTTACCAGTCCTATCAGAGGCTGGCCTTGACCTGTTGAATAAGCTTCTAACTTATGATCCTAAGAAGGTGATGGCCATTACATTTGGGAACTTCTAAATTTGGTACTATGTTGTTTATACCTCTTTTGATGTTGTTTGTATGACATATTGCAGAGAATAACTATTGATGATGCTTTAAACCATGAATGGTTTTGTGAAGTTCCTCTCCCCAAGTCTAAAGAATTTATGCCTACTTTCCCTACACAGCATGCACAAGATAAGTAAAACCTCTTTCAGTGCTAAGTTTTAGGTGGAGTTTGATTAGCTCCTCAAACTGTTTTTTGATGTTCTTTGTTTTGTTTTTAGGCATGTGCGAAGACTAATGAAGAGTCCAGATCCTTGTGAGGAGCAGTAAAGAAAGAAACTGAAGCAGGGTGTTAGGAATTGTGGATTGTTTGGCTGATAAGTTAATAGTGCTCGACAACTATTTTGAGTTTTGTTTTCTCTAATACTCATGGGTTGACGTGGAGGTTAGAGCCATGCACTGGTATAGTGCTTTATCCTAATGATTTGACTTGAAATCCTAGAAATTTATTGTACTTTAAGTAAGTACAAAGTATAGTGTTCAAAGAAATAGAACGAATCAACTGATTGATGGTTCTTTTAGACTGTAGTTAATGTGGCTGTTTTGTTTCTTATGTGTTCCCTCTATTTTAATTTGTTTGTCTGATTTGATTTAGCATAGAGTTTAAGAAAGTAGCCAGGTCAAGGCTTTTGAATTTTATCGTCTTAAACTAAACAGGATTGTTCTAGTTCATGAATTCTTAAACTAACTGTTCTAGTTCATGAATTCGTTGTTGTTGCTTAGTTTTTTGGTTCACTAGTTGCTTCAGAATCCCAAGTCAAAATACAACTCATTACTTTTCATTAGTGGAAAAAAGTAAGTATAACTTATTCTTAAAGCATGGTGTTCATATAACTTGTTTAAATAAGGACTGAAAGTTTATTGATTGATTCTTATACTGTGCATTTTTATGTAATCAAGTGATGCGGCTAGTGGACCCATTTCTCCCATAGATGCAAGGACATCACGTGATGATAATGATCCTAATGATATTCTTTGATTTCGTTGCATTTGTCTTGGATGTTCAATTATGATAGTGTAATTGTGTGGTTGGAGTGAATCTTAGAATATTGAAGGTTTTGTGTTTAAATTTGATTTTGTAGTTTGAAGATACTAGTTAATGTTGAAAATTTAGAGTTTGAAGATGTTAATGTTGAAAATTTAATTTTGAAGTTTAATGTTTAATGTATTTTTGATATGTTTTTCAATTACAATGTTTAATTACTCTTGTATTAATAATATATGAATTGAACAAATATCGTATTGTAGGTTATGCCTAAAGGAACAATTAAATTTGAGCTAAAATTAGAATCTATAATTAATTATTGAAAATTGATGGGTCCTAATTTTTTTTTAAAAATAAAATAACTGCGGAGGTTTTAACCCCCGCAAATTTTAAATAAAAATTTCTTATAAAAAAATTAATTTAGAATAACGGGGATCAATAACTGCTGTAAATTAATTACGGGGGTCATAACCGCGGCAAAATAACCCCCGCAAATTAATTATGGGGGTCAAAAAAACTGTCGCAACTCGTTTGTGACGGCTAATTTTTTGGGGATTTTGGGAACCCCTGCAATTATATTTTGCGGGGGTTTTAAACTCCTGCAAACCAAAAAATTAACCCCTACAATTTGACCAGTTTTTTGTAGTGTCATTTGATATCCCTTCACATTAGATTGCTCCACCACTGGAGCAAACCACATTGTGTCTATTTTATGTAGCCTTACCGCTCGCATTTCTGCAAGAGGTAGGTCTTTTCCATATCAATAATTGTAGCAAAGAAATAATTATAGGAGATTGAAACCAACTAAATAAGAAATAGCCAAGATTTTTGTTGGGGATAAGTTCATAGACAAGTATCTTTTTCTCTCCGCAAAGTAATATACCAGTAGTTTCAGAAAATTTCTAGGATGAAGCTTCGCGATCAATACGATCTTGTTAGTAAATTCTTTTACATCACGCCCCGAGCTTCCTTATAATCTCTTCACAGCTATCTCAATATTAAATATGGCGGCTGATGCTTCATCTGCAAGCATGCACGTGAAGATGCACATTGTCTAGTGAAAACTCTCTTATAATTTGAGATTTTGATATGGTTTGAATTGCAACCGGTGATGCTAGGCATAGTGAAGGAGGTAATTTCTAATTTTTGGTATACTTCTTGTATACTGGAGATATTCCTATTATTAGTAAAACTATTTACCTTTTTAATAAAATGCACTAAAGCCAATCAAATTTTCACTTTTGTTCTGTCAGACATCAGTTACCGATCAATTAATTACTTTACAGTATCAAAGAAAAATTTCAATTGATAAAAACAATAAAATTATATGATGAATTATTTAGGAAGGCAATTTCACATGGCACGACTGATAGAAGAGTTCGTATATTTTGAATTACGATGCCACTCTCCCTTCACCGTGGAAGACAATGTCACACAAACTGCTACATGATCAATTTTTCTCTTTTATTTTTCAGTTCAAAACCAGCACTTCACCTTGACCATAATGCCAAAAAACAACCAAAAATTTGATTCATAATTCAAAAAAGGCTGAATCGACAGATTGATTGAGATGCGAAATTACCTCCTTAGGACTATAAATTGTAGTGATAATTTTGGTACTATATACCCTTTTTAAAAGAGGCGAAACAATAAATAATCGAGTAAACAAAGTCAGTTTCTGGTACAAAAAGTAGATCAACATAATAGTGCAAGTAGAAAGAAAGAGCTCTTGACACAACACTAAAGGCAAATATTATTACTTTGTAAACATGAAAGATAAAATTGTGCTCCCACGTATACAAAATAGCCTTGGAAAGTTCGGCAAGATAATGTTATAGTTAATTAATGTGTATATAACATTAATACAGAATGGAAAGAAGAAAATATGAAGAAACTATAGCAAACCCTCATTCTTCATGCTCCTCCCTTTTTTAATACTACTCAGGGTCTGCATAAAAGAAAAGATCAAGAAGAAAAATTAGTGAATCAAAAAATAATCGGTCGAATAAAGCTCTTAGCCAAATTGAATATCAAGCCAAGAAGAAGTCGTAGAAGGAAAAATCCCAAACAAAGAAAAACACAAAAGAATCCTAAACCTAATGAAAGAAAAGTTAATTGTTTTTCATAAACTTAAAAGTCATGTACAAAACCCACAATCATTTAGTTTTTAAAATTATTTTTTGACATAATAATTGGAGGAAAAAAGTGAAATTAAAAAGTCACGAACAAAGTCGACAATCATTTAGGTTTTAAAATTAATTTTTGGTATTCTAATTGAAGCGAAGGACAAATTTGTTTAAAGCAGAGATTTTTAATAAATGATAAAAAATTTAAATAATATTTTGGTGATAATAATGAATGAAAAAAAAGCCAACTTGAATTAATACCAAGCTGATAATAAAAAGTATAAGTGGTGGTACGTTTTCATAACTTTTGATCCAAAAAATTATTCAAATAGAATTTAAAATTTTCTTTTTTTTATATAAGTGAAATTGTAATTGATGTAAAAATAAGAAATATATCATGATTGTTTTTTAGCTAGATTAAATAATTAAACCTAAGAAAATTACAAATAAAATTAAGTGTGAACAAAACTTTACCTAAAGTGAATAGGTACATGAAGAAAAATAACAATTAAACTTGATTTGAAGGATTTAATGACATATCTAGGTAGCTAAAATATAAATAAAATCGTTCTTCAAACAATATATATTATTTTAGGAAAGACTTAAGTTGTCTACCAAACGATTGACTTTTTTGATACACAAACACTAATTCAAAAAAAAACCCTGAACTTTAGGTATATAATTTAAATAAGGAAAAATTTAATAATTAAATTCTAATGAATTTTTATTTTTAAAAATTATTAGAAAATAGTAAAAAGACAATTTTGTCTATTACAGAGCGTTTTAATTCTAGGCAAAAAGTTCAAATAATTTTTCTAAGGATATATATATGAAACTCTTCGAATTCTCTTCGTCTTTACAGCAAAAAAGAAATTGATTGTTAATGTTAATTTGGTTCATGTACTGATTTAACTGAGTAATTTATTAAATTGATCAATGCAATTACTCCTTAAATCTCAATGGAAAGTTGTTGATAACATATACTCTCTGCCTCTTGATTTTCTTCTTCCATATTGCATTAACCCATGAAACGACCTTTTCATTATAATAATCCCTTCGTTTCGTATTAATTGGCTTCAATGAAATTGACACACACATTAATAAATTAATAGTATAAACCAGACCAAGTACAAGGGTTCATCGAGTTATTTTACCTAAAAAAAATGAATGAATATTTCAGATCATGTCACATGTCCTTTTGTTTGATTCAAGGGTATATCTGCTCCAAACACATGACAGAAAGGATATATACATTCATAAAGTATAACGGAGGATATATGTATACCATTTTTGAAAGTTTGGAATACATTTGTCCTTTTCCTGTTTAAAAAATTGTTGGTGTTGCTTGAACATTATCCCTATATTTGATCCATCACAATAACAAAAGAACAATATGTTATCAAATTTAAAAAGAATGGAATTATAGTAGGAAAAATTCTTTATGTTTTGTATCCCCAAACATATATTTATATTTATATTTATATTTATATATTTATATTTATAATATATTAAAAGCGTGAAGACCCTTAGAAAAATGATTTGAACTTTTTGCTCTTCATTAAAAGACTCTACAATAGACAAAATTATCTTTTCACTTATTTTCTTTAATTATTATTTATTTTTATAATATTTAAAATTAACGAGTCCTAAAGTATTTGGTGAGAGAATAAAATACTTTAAAAATTGAAGAGTAAAAAATATTACAATAAATATTAGGAGAGTTAATATTTAAGGAGTTCTAAAATATATGGCAAGAAGAAGAACTAATTTCTCAAATTAAAAATTCAAACCTGTTATAAAATATAAAAGAATAAAGAAGAAGAGTAAAGAGAGAAGAGAGAGTAATTCTTATTTCTCTTGAGGAATCCTTGATGAGTTATTACAATGAAGAAAAACCCCTTTATTTATAGGGAAAAACTAACCTTGTGTTCTCACTTTTCCATAAATAGATATTCACAATATATGGTAAAGTAGACATTCACTATATATATGGTAATATATTTATAACACCCCCCCCCCCCCTTGAATTTCTAATTGATAGATAATGTGCCTCGTTAAATCTTATTAGAAAAAAACCAAGTGAAAAAAATCTAGTGAAGGAAAAAGAGTAATACACATATAGGCTGCCTCATTAAAAATCTTACAAGAAAAATCCAGTGGGACAAAATAACGTAAGGAAAAAAGAGTACACCACATATTAACTTCCCCTAATGAGAACATCCTTGAACCTTTGCATCCCGATCTTGTGCACCATCTTCTTGAAAACTGCAGTTGGAGGAGACTTGGTGAACAAATCAGCTACATTATCACTTGAATGAATCTGTTTCATATTAACATCGCCATTCTTTTGGAGATCATATGTATAAAAAAGCTCTGATGAAATTTGCTTCATTCTATATCCATTTAGGAATCCTTCATTAAGTTGTGCTATGCATATTGCATTATCTTCATAAAAATCATGGGTACTTTGTCATATTTCAAACCACATTTTTCTCAAATTAGATGTATCATGGACCTCAACCATACATATTCTCGGATAGTTTCATGAATAGCTATTATCTCAGCATTGTTCATTGAAGTGGCTAGATAGACTACTTTGTATATCTCCAAGATATGACAGTGTCCCCATATGTGAACATATTGCATGTTTGAGATCGAGATTTATGCGTGTTAAATAAATACCCAGCACAACATAATAAAAAAGATTGGGACTATAATTTTTAGAATAAAATAGCTCATATGTTTGATCTCATTCCGATGTCTCCTCATAGGAGCAAAACTATACCTTGCTAACAAATTAATTTAAAGGCTATATCGGGCCTTGTATAATTTGCAAGATACATTAGTGCACCAATTGTACTAAGATATGGTACTTTATAACCAATTCAAATTGGTATATTTCTTATTTCAGCAAATAATTTATTGCTTTTGAAAACTTTCCTAAAGTTTCAATAATTTTCAAGTTATAAGCTTATACAATATAAGGATTATAAATAAGTTTCCTAGAAACTCTTCTATGCTTCAAGCATTTTGAATCCTTAAATAAGTTTTCATGTAAATTTTGTCATGTGACAATATTCAACATATCATGTGCGACATTTTCAAGTGTATGGATAGCAAATCAAATAAGTTTTATGCTTACCAAGATGCATCATTTCATGTCACTTGGTAATATTTCTACAGCAGCATGCTTTGATAAACGTAGAATTCAGATCCTCGTAATCTTTCACAAAATTGCGTTAATATTGTATAAAAAATATCATTGATGATATATCATTTCATATCAGTTCACAGTGTAACATAGCAATTTGACATCTCATCACTTCATTATTTTCAGGTACCAGAACCTCTTTTAAGGTTTTATAAAGTGTTATGTCGTAGGATCTTCAAAAGCGCATTACCTTCTTATTCTGATTATTTGCTCCTTATTCTTTTCAAGGATTATTTCATTTGGAACTGATTGAACTACTACACTTCATATATGCATAGACTTTGTCCTTTAAGAACACAAAATAGAAGCACTTGCAGCTTAAATAAGAGATGCTTTCGGCATTTGACTTGAATTATCTTTTGAATGAGGATATGATGATAATTCCTAACATATTTCATAGTTGCTTATAATCTCTCCCTTATGTTAGGAAAACTAACATACATCCCCCATCTTCTTTGTGAAATCCATCTTTGTGCATCATGGTATATTTATTAATTATATACCGCACATTAAAACTATTAGATGAAATAGTTGGTTCCTGATCTTGAACCAATTGAGAGTGAAGAAATAATCATAATTTATTAGTCTAATCCATACAAGTGCCATTGTATGCAATATATCATATTTCAGACCAGCACATGAAGCTTTGTTCTCATTAGCAATGTTTAGCTATTTATCGAAGGCATTTAATGACAAACCATCATTATCAAGATGAATTGTCTTGATTGCACAATCTGAAAATTATGCTTTTAACTCAATTTTATTGAGCAAACAACTTTATGAATGTCAAATTGTAGGTTGACAATAAACGGACAAGTGATCATCTTATATCAATGCATCTTAATATATCACATGACAGGTGAACGGGCCCATATTCATCGTTTATACTTTTCAGATTTTGAGGAATCAAATACCAACATTAGCTGGTCCAACCAACTTTTCATGAGAACAAGTAACATAAACAATTCTTGAAATTTTTTTTATTTCTTCAACATATGCCTAATACTCAATATGCACATCTTCATGATGGCAAATCGTTTATGTTAGTGGATTAAATGATTTGTATTAGTAACTCCAAGTTACCATAACATATGCAAAAATTCTGTAGTAAACATCAAGTTTACTATTGCATGAATTTCGTATGAATAAACAATAAACTCTTAGTTTATTATGGCATGTGATTTCATCATGCTTGGGTAACTTTTCACATTTGTGTTTCTTATCATAGTAACTTGGAGATATTCAATCTTCCAATTATTAGACCTCTTTTGAAGGTGAATTGTGATATCTTCACAATTAAGAATACATTCGAGTGTATATATATTCACATTCACCTCCAGTGTATAGATTTGTATTTATAATAATCGAAATTCTCATTCCCAGGAATGGAATGTAATCATGTCTTAAGCGTATCAAGTTATGATAGCTACTATAAAAATAAATTGACGCATACATATGATTTATTGCTACCATATTCAATTCAAGGAATGAAGCATATTTAATGGGACATGTTTCACCAAATACCCATTATTTTTCCTTAGCCATCATAATATCATCAATATGGTGCATTGAGATTCAAACTCAACATCTTATCCATATAAAGGCGTCTTAGGCATAAATCGATAGAATTTAAACCCAACATATTATCATCCCTTTTGACAATATTTTTCTTGAGGAATAAATTTTAAAAATAAACGATTCCAAACCAATTATTTTTTCCCAAATCCAACAATACTTATATTATTAGTATCAAAAGATAGATAACATAAGGAATTACTAACTTTGAAATTACCTTTAGATTTGTAATCTAACTTGATTTGGTAGAATTTCGTGCTGATAACGTGTTATAAAATATAAAAGAGTAAAGAAGAAGAGTAAAGAGAGAAGAGCGAGTAATTCTTGTTTCTCTTGAGGAGTCCTTGATGAGTTAGGGGAAAACTAACCTTGGAGTTTCTAACTTTTTCATATATAGATATTCACTATATATGGTAAAGTAGACATTAACTATATATATATGGTAATATATTTATAACAAAACCAAATAATATTCTTTTTACAAGACTTTACTATTCAACGTTAAAAACTAGATTTATAATTGAATACTATCCAATACTCATCATATTATAAGAAGAGAAATAATTATCCGATCGATTAATGAACACTTGTTATTGTAGTTTTAAGAAAATATACCAAAACCATAATAATTTGTTCTTTTTATATTCAAAGATTATAGTTAACGTGATATACACGTGCAAAGCACGTACACTTAACTATTACACACACACACACACACACACACACACATATATATATAAACATGCAATGCACGTTTATCTCAAGTTATTTAATACAAAATTTAAATTATTAATGATATATTTTAAATGGTACATATAGTTTTAAAAACTAAAAATCAAATCAATACAAAAAAGTAACAATTCTTAATCTAAGTAAAATATTCTTGTAAGCTTGATACTACTTTAGGGGTATATTTAAAATCACAAACTATGTATAAAAGGATTCTTATATACTTATGTTATATGTTAGAACTAGGTGTAAGACCCCACGCCAGCGCGGGTCCAATAATTCAAGTGAAAAACATACATTGAATTTATGAAAAATACTGAGAACTTGCCCACATGAGTTTATTAGTGTTATAACCATGTTAAATAAGCTCCGCAACAAGCCAAATCTCATGGCTACCAAAGTAAATACAAGAAAAACCCAACATCTTATAGCAAGAATGAGGTTAACTGCCAGTTGAATCTGGAAAACATTTGTCGGAGTAAAGCATAAAAAATTCATTCTTCTCACTCTTATTTTAATAATTGAGTGGTCTTAAGAAAGCCACAGTTTACAACACTGCAATTTTTTAAATTTAAAATCAACTTTGAAATGCCCAGATAGAGGACAGCAGCATGGAAATCAAAATTTTATGCTATGCAGGGAAAGCAGAAGTGTAACAAGAGCAACTCATGACCATAATAACTGTGTGATAGAGGATCATTGGGCAACGTTGGAGCCAATGAAAAACCAGTACCACCAGCGTGTAAGAATCAGCACCTGTAGAGGGATTAAGATTACCTTCTTAGTCTTTTATAATATCATAATCTAGATAAGGGCATCCCTTACACTACTAACTTCCTTAGACAGCTACATGTTTTAAAGATGGTTCAACTACTTGAGGAAATATAAAGATAAGCAATTAAAAGACTGCTCAAATAATTGACTCTTATGCAATACATACGTCAGCAAGTTCACTTTTCCTAATGATACATCCAATAATCTTGGATGGAATAACACAAGAGCAAAACAAATAAAGCAATAGTTGATGTTCCATCTTGCAGTAACAGTACAGGTGCATTGAAACCTAAAAATGCAAGTATATGGTAGTCCAAAAAACTATGTGAAAGACAAATTCAAAATGAGCCTTCTTCCACCAGAACCTTAATACAATACAAGGCAAAAAGTGAGAATTCACACCTTTCCTGAGATTAGGAGCTATGTAGTTTATTTCGGAGTGAAAGCTCTACTAAAAGGTGTCGAAATAATACTACTAACAAAAACAACAAATCGATATGGCAGTCCTTAGAAAAAAGCCTCTACTTCTCACACCAAGTGAGTTCTTCTCAACAAACACTATCAAAGTCTTCCATAAGACATAACAAAATCTAAAATTTCATATTCCATACCACTCAAATTAGCTCATCTCACTGATCTAATATCAAAATTTAGCATTTTAAAAATTTTTTAATAATCGTGGTGTAGAAGCTAACTTTCTCACACCTCAATTAATTCCATGTGATACCTGCACCACCTAGCACCTCAATTAAAAATATTTATATCCTTCAAATTACACTTCAAAGGCTCAAAGGAAAAACTCACATTTCATTGTAGTAAAAAAACAAAAAACACTCCAAAAAGAAACATTCAAATCAAGTAAGTCCTTCATAACAAACACCATCAAAGTGATGATAATATCGTTAGTTATGGCATTGCAACTGCTTAAAGCTAGTGCAATTTTGTAAAATGCAGGCATTACAAGAAGACATGTCAATGTAATAACAACTTTTTAATTAATGTGATAGCAAAGAAATGTAATACAAAATAAGTCCTTGTAATACCAACTATGGGAGATCATAGCTAGGTGGGAGCAAAATTCAGAATACTGATGCAAGTAATTATTTAGCCAGAAAAGAGCAGGTTATGTTTAAGAGGTTGAAGTTGGAGAAGGAAGAAGGCAGAGCTAGACACATATTCAACAGTACACAGAGCAGTAGATGGGTGGAGTCTGTATTGGAGCGTACATAGGCAAAGACAACCAGTCAAACAACAACTACTAAACCGGCAAAAAAGTCTCCACAATAGTCCATAGAGGTAGTGAAGCCCTAATTGGTGAAATTAATCAAAAAGTTTAAGAAGTCAAACTCATATTGGATTGATGCAAAATTAATGGCATAAAAGCAATAAGTGCAGATATATGATCAGGTGATAGCCATTATCCTCTGGTGTTCTTGACATTTACCAGACAAACTAAACCGAACCAAGTCATCCATTTCATGAACTGATATGAAATTGATGTCTTAGCGGCAGTAACTGGAGCTATAGATGCACGAACATTGAAATACTAATATCAGAAACATCATTTTTTCATACTACATATAAATATATAAAATTATTCTAAGTACCAACAATCTATAGAGACTCAAAGGAACTGCTTTTGAAAGACCAATTACTAAAAATGTAAGAACTATTAGTAAGCTAGAATGATTTGTGTAACAAAATTTTCAATAGTGACGACATATATAAAGTTATACCAGAGAAGCTTCAGGGGCTGACCTATACCTATTTTGGTTGGTGTGGCTGGGTCAATTTTTACCTCTGTACTTGAAAAATCAACCGCAACAACTATTGCTTTCCCTCCTTTCTCATGTAGCCTAGTGGCTTGACCTTTGGAGGGCTCCTCTCAATAATACTTGATAAAGGAATTTGTTGCTCAACATAGGATAGAACTGACATAGTTATGTGTGTGACATTAAATCTAGCCCAGGATAACTTCTTAAGTTGAATCTGATCTATCTCAAATTCAGCATTTCACTGATCTAATATCAAATTCAGCATTTACTTTATAATGATGTCCAGTCCGGCCTTTGCATACCTTGACTAATTTCACGTGGTATCTACCAAGCAGGAGTAAAAGCACATAATATTCGTATACCTTCTAGTAAGGAACCAAAAAAAAGATGAGAAACTGTCATCAACGTTTTTTGTGTGAAAGTTTGTTTCACAATGATCTAAGAGAAGAAAAGCACTGGCAAATTATGTTTATCGAACTCTTCCAAATGTCAGTGGGTGAGTGTTAAATTCTTTAAAAGTAGTGCACTTTTGGAGAATCCGACAGGTGCGGTATCGAAAGTGAAGAGTCCACTCAACTTAGGTGGAAAATATAGTACTACATAGTGACAAGAGCGGTAAACAATGCAACACACTTGTACAAAAAGAAAGACGACTTCTAAAAGGCCAAAATTTCACTAACCTAGGGACTAAAGAATTTGGAGAGAAAGCAATACCTCAGTGGAAATGACTATGATAATGCATTCTTTGGCATGAGAAACCTCGATACATGAATATATTTACAACAAAGCTTTTTGAATGATTTCATTAAAGACAACATTATAAGTTAATTGGTATGCAAGAAATCCTCAAACTGAATTTGATCATTAGTTTAATAGTTTCGTCAATAGAAATGAATATCTTGGCATCTGCTGGAAATAGAGCTATGATTCTATCATTTATCTCATCAACAAAATCATTTTTTGTAGTCAAGATAACTCTAGAGGCCATAAAAGAAGAATCATTAATAAATACTTGTAGGTTTCAATATATTACGTTGAATAAGAGATATAATGATTTTTTTGTAGTAGTGAAAGGAATAATAAACTGTTTTGAAATCTCTATTTTGTTGTCAATATTTGTTTTCTCTTTTTTATTTCCAATTTTCATGAGATATTCGCAGAAATCACGGTCATCCTTGGCATGCATATTTTCTATGAGGCTCAATTTTTCAAGTTGATTCTAAATTTTCAAATTCAATATGCATTGAGAAAATGGTCTGTTACCTCCCAACCTTTACCTCAAATCCCAACTACACATTCAACCTTTAAAGGTGACCTATTACTCTCCTGAACTATTTTAAAGTGGAATTATTATCTCCTTGAACTATTTTAAAGTGGAATTATTAAACCCCCCAAAACTGACAACCAGTCATTGCAAATATAGTGTGATGCACGCGCCATCACGTCATGCCACGTCATTTATTTTTTATTTTTTTACTCTAAAAAAATAATTTAACATTATTATTTCCCAATTATTATTTTTCTTTCTTTCTTTCTTTTTCTTTTTCTTCTTCTTCTTCTTCTTCTTTAATTCTTCTTCTTTATTTCTTCTTCTTCTTCAATTCTTCTTCTTCTCCAATTCTTCTTCTTCTTCAATGGCACCCAAGAACCCATCAATGGAAATTATTATTTTTCTTTCTTTCTTCTTCTTCAATGGCACCCAAGAACCCATCAATAGAAATTATTATTTTTCTTTCTTCTTCTTCTTCTTCTTCTTTTTTTTTTCTTCTTCTTCTTCAATTCTTATTCTTCACTTCTTCTTCTTCTTCATTTCTTCTTTTTCAGTTCTTCTTCTTCTTCTTCTTCAATTCTTCTTCAATTGTTGTTGTTGTTCTTCTTCTTCTTCAATTGTTTTTCTTTTTCAGTTCTTCTTCTTCTTCTTTTTTTGTTCTTCTTCTTCAATTCTTATTCTTCACTTATTCTTCTTCTTCAATTCTTCTTTTTCAGTTCTTCTTCTTCTTTTTCAATTCTTCTTCAATTCTTCTTCTTTTTCTTCTTCTTCTTCTTCTTCTTCTTCTTC
>NC_061114.1:132670774-132815171 GCF_002878395.1 Capsicum annuum | reverse complement strand
TTCTTCTTCTTCTTCTTCTTCTTCTTCTTCTTCTTCTTCTTCTTCTTCTTCTTCTTCCTCTTATTCTTCGTCTTCTTCTTCCTCTTCTTATTCTTCTTCTTCTTTAATGGCATCCCAGAACCCATTAATGGCATTTCTTCATCAATAGCATCCAAGAACTCATCGATGACATTCAAGATTAATTTATCATCTTTATCATCTCCTTATTCAAGAATTCAAGTTCTTACATTTTTCAAGTTAATTCGGGTTCAATGGCATTTCTTCTTCAATAGAATCCAAGAACTAATCAATGGCATTCAAGATTAATTTATCATCTTCCTCATCTCCTCATTCAAGAATTCAAGTTCTTAATTTTTTTCAAGTTTTTTGAATCGAAGTTCTTAGTTCAAATGAGAACTCATTAATGACATTTCTTATTCTTCTTCTTCAATGGCATCCAAGAACTCAAATTATGTGAGAATGTTGAATTAAAAAAGTCAAATGCCATTGATTACATGAAGATGAATCGAATATTGAATCAATGTTTTGAATCAAAATATTGAATCGAATTACGTGAAATTCATTAAAAAAAGTCGATGGAATTTTGAATTTTCCGACGCCTTCACTATTCATCGGCATTTCACCATTGAAGCTGCACCATTGAAGGCATTGAAGAAGAAGAATAGAAGAAGAAAAAAAAGAAGAAGAAGGAGAAGAAGAAGCCATTGAAGAAGAAGAATAGAAGAAGAAGCCAACATTTATTAAGAAAAAATAATAATTATTAAAAATAATAATGTGGAAATAAAAAATATAATTTTAAAGTGAAAAATAGTCAACTGACGCACCTATGGGTGCGTGTAGTCATGTCCAGTGACACGTCAGCAACTGGGGGGTAATAAATTCGGTAAAAATAAGTTCAGGGAGGTAATAGGTCACATTAAAAGGTTGAGTGTGTAGTTGAGATTTCGACTAAAGGTTGGAGGGGTAACAGACCATTTTCTCATATGCATTTATAGATAAAATCTTCTTTTCCATTTCGAATAGCAAAAAGCGTTTGTCAAAAATCACCATTGAATACTATGAATTTTCCACCGAAGAGTATATTTATGTCTGTTAGATCTTTCATGAGCAAATCAAAAGCTTCAATCATATTTTTTTAATGTTGATACATCATTCCATATGATTAGTTTTGCATCACCAATTAAAGATGCCAGAGAACTTTGCTTAGTAATATTATAAGAGAACTGCTCATCAATATTAATTGGAATTTTGAAACGTAGATGAGTTGTTCATCCTTCAGGAAAAATTGATGCCGCAACACCAGAAGTTGTTGTTGCCAAAGCTATAAACCCTTTAGATCTTATCGTAGCAAATAAAGCATGGTATAAAAATGTTTTACCACTTCCCCCTGGGCCATCAATAAAAAAAGCTCCTGGTTTGTTTGTGAAAATTCTTTGAAGAATAATATCGTATGCTCTTTTTTGTTCCGTGTTCAATTTCATATACAATAGTAGATCTTCTGTACTAACAACAATGTTTCTTTCAAAGATAACATCTTTTGCTTCTGATTCTATTCTTGATTGCACAATATTAATATACAAAGAAGAAGACGACAAGGAAAGAGCAATGGTGAACCATACCTAGAAACCCTAGAAATGACGCATGCACAATAGATTACGTAGATCCATTTTTTGATTGAATGACTTTCTTTTCCGGTGGGTTAATCCCACCGAAAACACATCTCAACTAGTAGTAGATAAAATACAACCTTTAAAATATGCAGAAGTTCTTAAACCAAAGCCTTTAGGTCAGGAATATGCAAAAGTGTCACCAAAGCCAATTATAATGTAGCATGGAGAACCATCCATAACATGGAAGGCTTCTGAAGTGAAAAGTTTAATAATTCAGGAAAACTTACAACATGCAATCATTGGTAAGTTCTCTTATGGAAGACCTGATATTAATGATCTTTGAAAACTGATACCTAAATAATGTGCAATCAAGGGTGAGTGTACAATTGGTGTTTTAGATACAAGGCACATATTAATTCGTTTGAATCAATTAGAAGATTATGTGCAATTAATATCTACTTCAGCCTATTATATCAGAGTAAAAGATCGGTATTGGTAAACGAAAACTCTTAAATGAGATCCATAGTTTGAACCGAATGTAGAAACAACCATTGGTGTAGCATGGATCTCTTTTTCAGATCTACCCCCAAACTTTTTTGCCAAAAAAGCTATATTTTCCATTGCTTCAGCTGTGGGCAAACCACTTGTGGTGGATATGGCTACAAGGAATCATACAAGGCCAAGTTGTGCAAGGGTCAAGATTGAGGTTGTCTTAGTTGCTAAACTGCTACACAGAATTAAGATTAATAAAGAAGATGATATTACAGGAAGCATCAAGTCAAAATGGATTAAAATACAGTATGATCATAAACTAAAGTACTGCAAAGAATATGGTTACAAGGACATGATGAAGAAACTTATTGGGATATTCATCTGGAACTATTCGATAAGAAGTAAGTAGAAAATGGTAATCAACAGAGCAATGGAGAGGGTGTGCAACAAAAGCAAAATAATGGAATGAGTGCAGATCCTGAGAGGGAAACCAATCCATGGAAACTAAGAAAGAACAGATACATAAAGGATAAATTTGGTCATATTTTAGGAGAACTAAAAGAGTTAGAAGAGGCTATACAAACATCAAATACTTTTAATGCATTGAAGCAGCAAGACAAAGTGCAGGAACAAGTAGACGATACCAATGTAAAGAAAATAGATTTTGCAAAGGAAAAGGAAAACACCAAAGATTGGGTCAATAAAACTTTTGGTAAAGTGGATGATGCAACAATAAATGAGAAAGTAGTAGATGATCAGGATCATCAGCAATAACAAACAGACAACAAAAAGATGGATCAGACTGAGATGCAAACACTAGGTGATGAGTTTGAATCTAAGGAAGATTAATCAGAATGGGGCCCAGTTGAATCAAGAGAAATGGTGATTGTGCATAAACATAACTCTCAAGAGCTTATTCTAGAGAATATTATGCCTATCTCCATAAAAGTCAGCAACATAATAGAATCAGTGAATACCAATAGAGATGATTTAGATAAGGAGGATTTAGTTGATAATATGAAAGATGTAATATTGGCAGGGGACTTATCTCCAAATTAGGCTAAGTCACTGAGAAAGAAGCATAGCAGAAAGAATAAGAAAAACAAGGAATCTAGTAACAGTACAATGCAGACAAGGAGTCAAACAACAGATTTAGTGTCTAAATGAATGCCTTAATCTGGAACATAAGGGATTATAACACTCAAAAATCTTTTACTAGATTAATAACAATGCATAAAAGGTTTCATTTGGTTTCATTGGTCTAATGGAACCTTTTCAGGAGGGGAAGAGTATTGAAGAGTTTAAAAGAAGATTGGGAATGAAACATGCAACAGTAAACGTGTCAGGAAAGATATGGGCTTTATTTGAGTAAAACATGGAGGTGAACATAATTAGTGATGAGGAGCAATAACTTATGCTAAGGTTACAAAATTAGCAGGCAAGAGTGGTAATCTTTGTCACTTTAGTCTATGCAAAATGTAATTAATTAGAAAGAACTGTATTATGGAATTCTCTGGAAAATATGAGTGATAATATCAATGAGCCATGGATTATAGGAGGTTATTTTAATGTGATTAGGCATGCTGATGAGAAACTTGGTGGCTTACCAGTTACTTTTGAGGAAACAAAAGACTTTAACCACTGCATAAGTAACTGTAATTTACAAAAAGTTCAATTTAAGGAAAGCAAGTTCACGTGGTGGAATGAAAGAGTTGAATATGAATGTATTTTTAAAAGATTGGATAGAGTATTGGTGAATGATAAAATTCAAGATCTCTTTCCAATATTGAATGTAGAAAACTTACCTAGAAGTAGGTCTGATCATGCTACCGTACTACTTTACTGCAATACTGTTCAGAAGCAGATAATCAAACCATTTAAGTTTCTAAATTTATTGATTAAGGAGAAATCTTACAAGGAAGTTATTTAGTAGAATTAGAAAGAGGAAGGTTATGGCAATCCATTTATAGTCTTTAATCAGAAACTCAAGAGAACCAAAGCTGCATTGACTATATGGAGTAAGCAATCTTTTGGGAATATTTTCAAAGATATCACTACTTTGGAGGAAGTTATCAAGATTAAGGAGAAGAAATTTGAAGATAATCCATCTAGAGAGAATGAAGCTTCTTTATTCAAGATTCAGGCTGAATTAACAATGCAATTGAAAAGAGAAGAAGAATACTGGAAGCAAAAAGCTGGTTTTTAGTGGTTCAAAGAGGGTGAGAAGAATACTAAATTCTTTCATGCCATTGTGAAGGGTAGAATATCAAGATTAAACATTAGCAGAATACAGAATGAGGAAGGGAATGACTAGATAACAAGGAAGAAATTGCTGAAGCTGTTGTAATGTTTTACCAGAATCAGTTTCATAAATAGGAAGATTGTTATAATTTTGACATGTTGGATTCTTTACCTACTGTTGTTACAGAGGAGCTGAATAATGATATTATAATGGTTCCAACAAAAAAAAGTTAAATTTGCTATGATGGGGTTAAATAGAGATAGTGCTGAAGGTCCTGATGGTATGACTGGTACTTTTTATTAGGATACATGGGAAATTATAGCAGATGATCTTCATAGAATGGTGATAGCCTTTTTTAGTGGGTATGCATTGCCAAGGTTCATTACATATACTAATGTAGTGCTGCTGTCAAAGAAGTTGAATGTTACCACCTTTTCTGATTTAAGACCTATATCACTTAGTAATTTTGTGAATAAGATCTTTTCAAGAATTATTCATGAAAGACTTAAGTGTATTTTTCTTGAAATAGTATCATAAGAGAAATATGGATTTGTTCATGGAAGAAACATAGCTGAAGATATTTTGGTTGTGCAGGAAATAGTTGCTGAGATTAGGAAAAGAGGGAAACCACTAAATATGATTATGAAGCTAGACATGATGAAGGCTTCTGATAGAGTGGAATGGATTTTTTTGACAAAGGTACTCAGGAGGATAGGTTTTTGTGAACAGCTATTTGATATGGTGTTCAGACTATTGGCAAATAATTGGTATTCACTGTTAATTAATGGACAACCCAAAGGTTTCTTTAAATCTTCTAGGGGATTGAAGCAAGGGGATCCTTTATCTCCTACTTTGTTTATTATAGCAGCAGAGGTATTGTCAAGAAGCCTGAAGGAATTATTAAAACAGAAGAATTTCAAGTTGTTTGGAATGCCTAGAGGAAGCCCTAAGTTAAATCATCTTGCTTTTGCAGATGATATGCTCATTATGTACAAAACAGAATTAGGGACATTGAAGCTAGTGACAAATACTTTGGAGAAATATGAGAAGGTATCAGGTCAAAGAATTAACAAGGATAAGAGTGCTTTGTATTTGCATGAAAAAGCATTTAATAGAGTAGTTATCTTGGCAGAAGTGATTATAGGCATACTAAGGAAGGAGTTTCCTTTTAATTATTTTGGTTTTCTAGTTTTTTACAAGAGAAAGAAGAAGCTTTATTATCAGCAGATTATGAATAGAATTAGAACTAAGCTATAGACATGGAAAGAAAAATTATTATCTTTTGGTGGAAGGGATGTATTAATCAAACATGTGCTACAAAGTGTTCCAATCCATTGCTTGTCAGTTATGAATCCTCCAAAGAATGTGATTAATGCTATTCAGAAGTGTTTTGCTAAATTTTTTTGGAGTAGTAGTGCAGAAGGAAAAGGTAGACATTGGGTTGCATAGTCCAAAATATGTTTACTAGAACTGGAAGGAGGCCTTAGCTTTAAGAGTCTTAATGATATATCAACAACATTATTCTGTAAACTCTGGTGGAACTTTAGAACAAAGAGATCTATATGGAGAGATTATATGATGAATAAATATTGCAGTAAAGTACATCCTAAAGAAGCCATATGGAAACCAGGATGTGGTTCACAAATTTGGAAAAAAATATTAATTGCAAGGGACTTGGTTGATCACTTGATTTTATGGAAAATAAAGGGAGGGAGTTCCCATGTGTGGTTTGACAATTAGACAAGGTTTGGAGATTCATACTCTATTGTGGAGGATAGCAGAGAATGAGATGATAGTATTCAGAAAGTTAGTGATTTGATTAAGGAAAGTCAATGGGATGACATCAAGCTTTAGAAGATTCTATCAGAGGACATGGTGGGCTATATACTTCACAATGTAAATAGTCCATAGAATGATTTAATACAGGATAAGGTAGTTTGGACCTTAGATACAAAAGGAAATTTTAGTGTCTAATCTGCATGGCACTATATTTGACAGAGGGAGAACTCTAATGAGTTGTGCAAGAAAGTATGGATAAAAGGTTTTACCTTTCAAGTTTAGCTTTTTCATGTGGAGAATGTGAAAGGGGAAGATTTCTGTTATTGCTACTTTTCGAAGATGGGGAGTGGAAGGTCCTTCTATGTGTTGGTGTTGTCAAAATCCAACACAAGAGACTGTGACTCATGTACTATTGGGATCAGATTTTGCTAACAGGACTTGGTCCTACTTCTTTTTTTTGTAGGTATTAGCATTCAGGGATTGAGTCTAAGAAATGTTATATATCCATAGTGGAGTGTTAATGTAAAGCCAAGAGAGAAAGCTAATTTTAGAGCAATTCCATCCATGATAATTTAGGAATTATAGAAAAGGAGGAATTCACTGAAGCATGAAGGAAAAAGTGTTTCAGTTCACAAGATGATCGTCAATGTTACAAAACATCTTAAGATGCTACTTAAAGTGAGAAAGACAACTTTGAATTTTAGAGGGGATTGGCCTGCTATTATGCACCAATTCAAACAACTAAAACCTACAATCAAGGTTATAGGTGTCATGTGGGAATTTCCAAAATCAAGTTGGGTTATATACAATACAGATGGAGTGTTAAGAGGAAATCCAGGGAGAAGTTCATAGGCTTTTTGCTTAAGAGATGAAAAAGGTGATCTAGTGTATGCAGCAGGAGAGGCTATTGAAGAGGTCACTAGTTTAGAAGCAGAAGTAATTTCTCTTTGGAATACAGCAAAATATTACAGTAATTCAGGACACAACAAAGTTATAATACAGACTGATTCACTTACACTAAAGTAGATTCTATGCAAGGAGTGGAAAATGCCATGGAAGATTGAGGATATAATAATGAACACATGGAAACTGATTGAAAGCAAGCAAGTAAAAATACTTCATACATTCAGAGAGGAAACCAACTAGCAGATTATCTAGCCAACATAGCAGTGGAGTGCAATTAGTTTGAATATACAACATTTCAGCAATTGCCTAACACAGCTAGAAAGATTTTGAACAGTGATAAGTATAAGCCATTTTATCTCAGGCTGGCAGCTAAGCATCAGACAATAGACTGGACAAGCTAATACATTTACTTCTGTACAAGATGAGCACCAAATAAAAAAGGAAACTACTTAGCCTAGGTCATCAGCCATAAAAAAGGACTCTCAGTAAATCAGGGGTCATTGGTCAGCTCTTCAATTCATGCAACTTAGGTTTTTGGTATCATCAAAGATCCAGTAGGTTCGAGCATCTGTTAATGTCCCTCCCTTCAATAACTAATTCAACAGGAAGGTTAGTTTTTAAAAGGAAGACTAAAGTTAGTAATGACAATCTGGTAAGCTTACCTGCAATGATTACCAGGCCTAAGCGGAATACACCCTCTTTTGTGCACCAAAAAGCTTGTATACACCTTAGTACTAGAGATCTCACTGGTTATTGAAAGAAAAAAAGGGAGTTAAGCAACAAAGATCAACCTCAGATGATTAAATAAAAAAGGAAACTTACTTTTGAATCTGAAGATGTATACACCGTAGCTATACAAGGGAACGGTATTCACCACCCAAAGAAGCAGAAGTTGGAGCTGAAGATTGAAAAACAAATCCATGGAAACTCTACACTAAGAGAAGAAGAGGCGAACGGTACTAATGAGCTACTTAGCTCAGTTAGGAAACCGTACTTACTTAGATATATGTATTTTTTGGGCAGGGTTTCTAAAATTCGGTCCATATTTATTTTCTTTGCTACTTAGGTTGTATTTTGAATGGGTTAGCCCATTCTTGTTTTTTTAACTTTTGATTATTAATAAAATACAAATTAAACCAAATAAAATTGCACAATATTCTCAAAGATAAGTTTATACTCATTAATATCATGTCCCATACTATTTAATATATCATTAATATGATTCAAAATTGAATATCGACTTTGTTTTACATTTACATTTGTTAAATACTTTATTTCATCTGACATTGGATTTTCAAATTGTTTCCATAATTCTTTTGCATTAGCAGGATTACAATATACTAATATTGTAGCAAATAGATAACACAAACTATAAGGGATCTGATAATACATAGCCTCTAACATACACTCGATCAAGTTGTTATTATGATGTAACAATCCTCTTTTTTTAAGAAGATTCTCTAAATGTTTCAAAGTGTTCTCCATTTAATTTTTGAAGATTGTTGTATGATTTTGGGCATCTTACATTCATTAATATAAGTCTTAGATAGTATCTCTCTCCTTTTGTTAGATGACATGTGAAAAAATGACCAATAACATTACCTTGATGCCCTCATGTCCATACTAGGGAATTTCTTTATATAATAAGTTGAGTTGTTTAGCATATTCATTTGTTTTATTCATTAGGAAAAATTCTATTAACACTGTCTTTTTAATGATAGGATTATTCATGATTTTGTCCAAGCTGTCAGCTGCTTTAAAATAGAAAAATTATTGGTCTGGAAGATGAAGCTGAAGATGATAAACAGATGGATTCATTTCACTAATAGAAAAATCAAATAAACACCATGTAGCTTCTAGGATGACACCCATCTAGCAGATTAAAATTCTTTTATTTCGTCTATTTTAATATTTGTACTATTTTGTACAGAAAAATAGATCTTATCGCATCCTTTGTATATATACTTGTAAATATATTTGATCAATTTTATATCAGAACATATTTCAACATTGATATGACAATTAAACTTGCATAGTAAGTAGGGGTTGTAAGGAACTACCCATGAGTTGTCAAGAAGTTGCTTTCTGATTTAACATATTTACCAGTATTTCTTCTTCTATAAATTGCATATGAGTATTTCCCTTTTGTTGTTTCCTCAACAAAGTTCTTTGGATATTTGAATTTGCAGAATTCTTTTTCTTCATACACAAATTTGTAGGATTTAAATGTCCACAAGGACCATGCATCATGTTCTTTTTAACAAGTTTGTATAAATTAAGGATTTTCATCTTGATCAAAAAGTTTAGCAGAAATAATTTGATCATATGATTCAGGAGTGAGTAACTTGAAATCATCACTAAGAATCAGAAGGAACTGAGCGTGAGAAAGGTCACGCTTTTGAAACTCAATTGTGTACATAAATCCAATACCTTTACCAAACATATTTCTTCTTAGTATATCTATTTTTAGTTCTTCAACTTTTGCTTTGAATACTTGACTAATTAAGTCAGGTCTATTTTGAGCTTTATCACTTGTAAGAAGATGTTCTTCTATTTCTACCCAAGAAGAATTGCAGGTCATAGTTAAAAATATGTGGGGGTTTTTCAAAATGTTGAACTAATGCAATAGTATCCATGTAACATTGACACATATCTCTAGGACCTCCTGTAAAACTTACTGGAAGGAACCTTTGTTTTCCTATCTTTGAAGCATCTCTGTCATCATTCTTAGAAAATTAATAAATCCTTGTAATGCATTGCTTCAAAATAAATCCCGATTAGATGAGACAAAATCTAATTATTGAGTTTCAATTTTTATAAATTCATCAACAGAGTATTGTTGAAAAAAGTCATCCAGAATGTAATACTCTATTTGTCTCATTATCTCTCATTTGAAATTTGTAACACTAGTATTCACGATAAGAAATATTATTTCTTTTTCGCTTTCCTTTTTGTAAAACTTCAGCTTCCATATCAAGTAATCCGCCAATAGAACACATATTTGATAAACTTGGAAGCTGTTCATTTTCACAGAGAGATTGATTTCTTTTGTTACAAGTCTGCACAACTCTTTTAATTCCATAATGCCAACCGTTTTGACCATAGGAAAATAATAACAGCTATTGTAAAGGATTATAACAACCATAATAATAATTGACTAATTTAATTTTATTGTTGGAAGGGTAAATTTGGATATGTGGGGCCAAACTACTATTGCTATGTTCTTAGTGGTCTAATCATATTGCGGCAAATTTGGAAACAATCGGCAAATTATACACTTGTTGAGTATGAGTGCCACTAACTGGAGAAGGACCTGTGGAGTCAGGTGGAACTCTATGAGAACAGTCAGAAGTAGCGACCCTAGATTGGGTCTGTACCCCAAGAGTTCGATGAGCTCTATCCACATTGTCCTCAATCAGGGCATAAGAGTTTCCACGGACATCTGACTGGGAGGCATGATCTGAAAGGCGAACAAATAGAAATTGGAGAGATTCAAGACCTTAGACTCCATAGCCCGAAGTATGACAAGAAGAAAAGGAAAACATTCCTAAATGCATCTTAGCATCTCCATTATAAGTGTGGAGTCCTACACACCCATAAAAGAGCCTTTACTTAACATGATTTTGTGGACATCCCATGAAACCAAATCCTAGGCCTTGATACCAACTTTGTCACGACCTAAACTAAGGCTTGGCCATAACGAGCATCTCAAGTTCAATGAGGATCAGAGACTGCCACTTGAGCCTATTCCATTACAACAAAGAACACGCAGCAAATGAATACCAATAAAAGATAAAATGTAATAAGAATCCAAGAAGAATTTGCATTGGGCCAATATCTGAAAACATCCACAATGCCCATGTCCACCGTATCCATAAAGCCTTTAATAAAATCGAGTATCAATGAAATGTTAGGATATGCCCCCCCCCCCCAACTATAGCCAAAACAAATCTAAAATAAAGTCTAAAACATAAGAAACCAAAACATGAAATAAAGTCTTCTGAGTGATGGAAGCTCACCATTTCAAGTCAACTTATGAACTAACCACGAACATGTGGTCACTGTGCAGGAGGAGTAAAAATATGGACAGTTCCTGCATTGCACGGGAATACAAAATATGAAAACAATTAATGGTTGGAGTGCTTGTATGTAACTCAAGGATAAGGAAAAAAATAATGCCATGATCCATAATACAAAACCATCAAAACTAATGTACAACATCATATGTAATACGTACATACACATTTATATATGTCGCATGCTGACAAAGGGAACAATGCTTAGCATGAACTTTAAAACTTTATCTTGAATTGTATATCTTAACCGTCATAATCTACCCATGGCATATATAGGTTCATTTGTAACCACACTAGTCGGGTCCCAGTGCATGTTAGCTGTACGAACTGGATATATCATAGAAGGTCGGGGATTCCGATATACCCTTTGCCAACTATGATACAATTATATATGTATACACTTGGGGGATTCATTCGTACCCCACCAGCACATGGTCATTAAGACCAAACCTCACATCAGCAAACGTGAGTTTCCAGTAACTGTCTTTAGGACTCACACCTTTATAATTGACTTCTAGAATTTGGTAAATGGGTTATGTGTTAAATGTTTTAATTGGCCTTAAAGAGGGTTGTGTAGATAAACCATAAAGAGGATATTGGACAGATACTGGAAACTAGAAACTTCACTATCTGTCCAGACTCTACTATAAAAATCACTTAGGGGATTTCTTCATACCCCACAGACTTGGGGGATTCCATCGTACCCCACAAGGTTTTCAAAACCATCCTTATCCATTTAACCATTTATACCATGCATTAGTTTCAAGAGATAAGCCAAAACAAATTAGGAGATAAAATTACATTCATTGACAATTTCGCAAACAGCTTGAGGGCATATTATGTCAAAACCATATACCAAGGTAAAATCATCAAATTGGGGATTAACCATGACCCTTACTTTTAATTATCATTCCCATACATCCCACAATGTTCATAAACATTAATAAAGCATGAATTTTGCATAATTAACCTCAAAAATTTTTTAAATCAAATGCATTCACAACCCTCAACCCATAGTTTAAAACCCATTATTAAAACCATGAATAGTAACCACTTTTATACCATTAATAAAATATAAGTTCAAGAGAAAGAGATAGATTCCTTAATTTCCATGAAATTCAATGAAAATAACTCCATTAGGACCCTAGATTATAACCTCCTTAAGCCATAACCTTGAGTTGAAAAAGGGATTTTGAGAGAGACTGATTGAGAGTAGTAAGAATAAACTTCGTAGGATGAAAACTGATGAAAATAGACCCTTATAGTGATTAAAATCATGCATGGGTGAAAGGACCCTTCTACCCATTATTTTTTTAAAAAACAACAAAACAACAACAGAAAAATACACGGGTCCGTGCCACGGACCTTATCACGGAGGTACAACCTCCATGTCATGGACCCTATTGTAGAACATAGCCTCCATGTCATGAAGGTTAGTCCCCGCGATAACCTCCGTGGCACACCTCTATCATGGAGGATTGCTGCATCTATTGTCTAAAATAACCCCAAACCCAATCCAAAAATTTCAAAACTCTTCTTGGTTACCTTTTTAACACCCCAGAACAAAACTTAGGTTAAAAATTGATATTTTAAGCCCGATAAAGCCAAAAATAAATTGCTCAAAATTTGATAGTGTTACACTAATTTGGTGGAAAGTAAATCCAGCTTTGAGAAAGTGAATCTGAGGATGAAATTGAGGGTGGCACTGTGTCACGGCCCGAGGCTACCCCCTTATCGTGATAACAATGCTTATAGTCACGAGTGACCACAAGCTAACCCATGAGCTGGTACCTGCTGTGAGCATTGAACCAAATAGTAATAAAATAACCTATGTGAAAGATACTGGGATAAGATAATATAAATATGGAATATTAAAAAACAAAATACTAACAGGTCTGAAACAACTGACAAAACTGAAAGCGATTGACTAACTATCTAACTAATTATCTGATTTGTTTGAAAGTTTCTAAACTATCTAAGGAGTTGATGGAAAAGACCCCCAACTAACTTCGACTAATTAAACATGAGAAAGTAAGGGTGTAATTGAAATTAACAAATCATGTCCTCGATGGATGAGGACTCACTAATACTGTTGCATAATGTCGCTGAGTTATCTAAGAGTGGTCGAGAAACAGAGCGTCCAAACCTATGGTATAAGACAACATAGCATAAAGAATAGTGTGCTGTCAGTACTTTGAATGTACTAGTATATGAGATGAGGACTGGCTGTAATACATGGGAATAACTGAGTATCAATGAATGATCATATAACACCAATAAATGCAAGACCAAGTATAAATATATTTCTGAAATAACCTGTAAACTACGTAACTGAAATCTATATAACTAAATAACTGAGGTTTCGTACACTTGGTCAAGTAAACCTAAACTAAAATATACCGAGTACTGCACTGAGACTATGGGAATTATCATCTAACCGACATGCCCCAATCAGAGCTAATCATGGTCCAACCTGTAAACCCCAGTTGGAAGGGTGTCAGTACCATGCCATGGGTACTAACACTGGTTGTGTAGATCCACTAACTTGATGTCCTGAAGGACTAGGGAGTTAATTCTAAACTGGAGGATGACCCCTAAAAGAGTGTCAGTCCTAAACTAGTGGGTGATATCTCATAATCCTATGCTGGACACATAATTCTCGAACTTAGGGACTGCTACTAAGGAACCAATTCTAACTGGCGGGTGAGCCCCCATCCCTAGGTTTGATAATGACACTGGTACTAAACTAGACTAAATTAAACTAAACTTTATTTTTGATAGTGCTCATCATGATCATACCAACTGACTAAATGATAATACTCATAGTTTAATTGAAATCATTTTTGAGATACTGAAATCACATAAAACAACTAGGTATTGGGTGTTCATAACCCTCCAGCACTAAATGATTATAAATTATAATATCAAACTTGAAACACTGTAGTATGAAATCATAGTTCAAAGCACCAAAACGTGGGCATTTCACCAAATATGTAATAATCATAAACTTGTATAATGGGGTGCCTTAAACATGAGGTAAACAACATGATTACGTAGCTAATTCATAATTTGAGGGTAAATCCTAAAATCAATTGATCATGACATGGGAATTACAACACTTGAAGCATGATATGACTCATTCTACTTAAAAACACTTGCAACCAATAACTTGAAATTGAATTAACAAGAGATTCATGGATTTATTTCATCAAGAGTAGGTAATAACTCATAAATTAATCCAAAAAAGGATTTTGGGCTCCATGGGTAAAAGGGAACCATGGATGAACATCCCACATACCTCACAAGATAAATTCTTGAAGATTCCTTGAGAATTTCTTAAACTTGAAGCTTAGGTTCCTTGATTTCTTGTGAAAGAGTTATGGTTTGTTCTTTGGAAGGAAGGGGATTTTTCATAAGAGAATTTATGAGTAAGAGGGTAAATAATGCTTCTTGGGAGTCCCAAATTCGTGTTGTGGATGAATTGGGTGAAGGAATTTGACCAAAATACCCTTTAAATGTCAAGAACAAAGTTGGATGGAATAGGGGATAGGGCGACGTAGGCTCTGCAGCAGCAGACTAAAGGGGGCGATGCCTTCCTTACCTCAGTAGACTAGAGGGGGCGGCTCCCGCTTTACCCCAGCAGACTGGAGGGGGCGGCGCCCACTTTTTCACGCGGGGTTACTGGTTTTATTTTCTAAATATGCCCTTACGCTCGTTCAAAAATTTTAAAACTCTTCCGAGACATAATTTGAACAACCTCGATCATGAATCAAATCAAAAATTAAAGTCTCAAGGTTGGGAAGACCAAACTAAAAATCATCAAAGTTTAGGGGTCATGAAAATGACTAAGTCCTCAACACTTGATGAAATTTCCAAGTCTCGGCCCTCTTAAACATCCAACTGATAGCTGAATTGAGCTAGGATCTTATAAGGTATTACAATATCTCCTCTTGGGAATATTCATCCTCGAATGAGACTGGTTAGACTGAGACTACTGAGGAAACTGAGATCATTTATTAAACATGCCTGACTGGAAACATGATTGGATAAGTGAGTCTGAAACATGATACATGAACTGAACTGGTTTCATAAGTGCATAAAATGACATGAGGATGGATACATAGCTGAAAAGGGAATTGAAAAGAATCAACCTGAGGAAAATCATTACCTAATGTTGGATCTGAGTTTCCTTAGAAAAGGTGAGGGTAATTGGTTGTCATATCTACTTCTACTTCCCAAGTGGCTCCCTCAATAGACTGATTCTGCCAAAGAACTTAAACCAAAGAAACTTCTCTGTTCCTTAGAATTTGGATCTGACAATCAAGGATCTCAACTGGAACTTCTTCGTAGGAATGGATATCCTTAATATCCATATCTTCTAAAGGAACAACTACAGCTGAATCACCAATACATTTCTTTAATAAAGAATCAAGAAATTTCGAATGTACTTTCGCCAAATCTGCAGGCAACTTAGATCATAGGCTACCTTCCCAAAACGACTCAAGATTCTATATGGGCCAATACAATAAGGCTTGAGTTTCCCCTTCTTTCCAAATCTCTCCACTCCTTTTATAGGCGAAATCTTTAAATATACCAAATCGCGAACCTCAAACTCAAGATCTCTTCTTCTCAGGTCTGCATAAGATTTTTGACAGCTTTGGGCTATCTTCAGCCTCTCCCGTACTAACTAAACTTTATCTCTCACATCAAATACTACATCTGGCCCATCAAAGCAGCTTTACCTACCTCAAACCAACCAATATGGGATCTACATATCCTTCTATAGAGAGCTTCAAATGGAGCCATCTGAATACTAAAGTGATAACTTTTGTTATAAGCAAACTCAATCAAAGTTAAGTGGTCATCCCAACTACCTTTAAAGTCAATAACACATGCCCTAAACATGTCCTATAAAGTATGAATGGTCCTCTCTACCTGACCATCTGTCTGAGGATGAACACCTGTGCTGAGATGAACTTGGGTACCAAGACACTTCTGAAAAACTTTCCAAAAGTGAGAGGTAAAATAAGTACTTTTATCTAAAATGATAGACAATAGAATCTCGTGCAACTTAACCAACTCTCTAATGTATAGCCTGGCATAATCCTTTGCTGAGTACAAAGTATGAACTGGCAAAAAATGAGTTGATTTGATCATTCTGTCTATAATAACCCACACCGAATCATGATGATGATGTGTACGAGGAAATGCTGTCATAAAATCTATGTTCACCACTTACCATTTCCAAGTGAGAGTACTGAACTCCTGCAATGAACCACTAGACCTTTAGTGATCAACCTTGACCTGCTACTAATTTGGACAAAGGTGCCACAAACTCTGCAATATCCTTCTTCACATCACTTTACCAATAAATTTCTCGCAAGTTAATGGTACATCTTGGTGGCTCCTGGATGGATAGAGTATTCACTGTCTTAAATCATCAACACACAAAACACATAATTTACCCTGATGACAGTGCCCAAGCACACATACAAGTTTACGTGGTCTTATCAAGTAGTAAAGCGGCTTCAAGAAAGCCCAAGTATCAATCTCTCAGGGACTTACGTTCTCCGCCTATTTAATTCTAGTCTAACAAATTGAGAAAAATAAACAAATAGAGTCTTTTAGAAAACTAAAAAGAAACTAAAATAATATGGAAAAATAATGACTTAGGATAGTCAATGGATAAAAACCCAGGGTTAAGGCTTACGAACAATCATACTGTGTTGTTGAACTTCATTTGTTAACTTGCTTATCTTGGTTGATGATTCGTAGGGTTAATTGCATGATTACGATTTCCCAACCTCTAGTCCTTTACCTAAGTTTAACCTTACAACTACATCGTTGAGCGGGGATGTCTGATTCAATTAGGTTATTTAAGTTATCTTCCTACGTCTGAATCAAGTAAAGCATCTAAGTACATCCCAGTCCTAGTTGCTAATTCAAGTGTCTTATTTTATAAAGAAACAAGAACCCTACTTTTCTTATTCCCTTGCTCTATCTCCCTATTCCCTCTCCCGAGATCACAAGGCTGACAATTGATGTATTCTAAGGGTAGCTAACCCATAAAATAGTTAAAACAAGAATAAACAAGCAACTAATAATGATAATCAAATTAACAAACTTAATTCAAAATGAAATAATCATGATCTTGGCCTTAACCCCGGAAAGGGAGTTTTAGCCTTTAATGGAAATATTCACCATCCAATCCCTTGGATTGATGATACAAACCATGACAGAAACTAAATTAAAGAATGCTAAAACCCAAATAATGTGTAGAGTAGCCTCCTCTTGTCCAAACACATCCAAAAGTAAATAAAAACGTGCATAGGGTCCTATTTATAGTAGAAGAAATATCCCATGCCTTGTTGAACAAGGAAACAGTTTCTGGTCATCAGCGAACCTAGTGATTAACGTATTGGAAGGCATCGCATCGCATTTAAATCACATTATTTCACTGTTTTAGGTGCCTTTTGAATCCATTGGTGGGTCACTCTCACCCAGGATCCTTCTCATGTGCCCACACTCTCCCATACTTTTTAGGTGTCCAAATTGGCATCAAGTTGTGTTTTGTGCTTTTGTGATCCATTCCAAGCCATTTTGAGTTGTTTTCACTTGATTTGAAGCTTATAAATCCTTTATATATCATCACATTCCATTAACTAAACATCCTAAAACATTAAACACAACAATTTAAAGTTTAAAACAACTCAACATCCTCAATGATGAACTAGAAACACGAGCTAAGCATAGGCTAAATTCACATTGAGCTTTAACTTATTGTTTTGACTCTTTTCTTGATCCAATTGACCCTTGAAAATTATGAATAAGTTGTTTCACATAGAAATACATAATAACAACCTTAGTAACTCATTAAAACACATTAGAACCCAACACAATTGACTAGACAAACACCTTGCTCAAGCTAGTCACACTAGTTTTCTCGGTTGACTTCTAAATGATCAATTTGAATCAAAACTTGTGTGGGAACACCATTAAACATTATAAACACATACATGGACACTTATATGCCCATTTATATCATTATAAACACATTAATCACATGAATTATCCTCAAAACAAGGCTAAAAAGGCTAGAATGGTAATGCTAGAATGCATAAATACACCCAACATCACCTGACAATGAAGCACACTATCTCCCTATTATGAGGAAACCTGTACCTTTTGATTTCTAACTGCCTCCTTCAAATTAACCAAACTATGACCTCTATCTTGCTTTTCTTTCACTTCGACAACTAAGGAAGATTCCAAACTATTATAAACCCATACACTATCTTCAGCTGAATTAACCAACTGAACGCCTAACCTAACAAACTGATGAACCTCACTGACCAAATTCTTCTTATCCTCCTCAACATGACCAACACTGCCCATAGAGAATCTGCTAAGGGCATCTTCCACTACATTGGCCTTGCTCGGATGATACAACATACTCATATCATAATTCTTTAACAACTCAAGCCACCTTCTTCAATGAAGATTCAGATCTTTTTGCATGAATACTTACTGCAAACTCTTATGGTCAGTGAGCACATCAACATAAACCCCATAAAGATAATGTCTCCAAATTTTCTAAGCCAAAACAACAACTTCCAACTCAAGATCATAGGTAGGATAATTCTTCTCATAGGGTTTAAGCTGTCTAGAAGTATAGGCTATGACCTTACCTCTCTACATCAATACAAAACCAAGACCAACTATGGAAGCATCACAATAAATCATAAATCCATCTGAACCATCTGGCAAGGTTAATGCTGGAGAAGAAGTGAGTCAAGTCTTCAACTCCTGAAATCTCTTCTCGCAAGAATCTGACAACTAAAATTTGACTTTCTGTTGAGTCAATCAAGACATGGGGGATGCGATTGAAGAAAACCCTTTAAAAACACTTGTAATAGCTAGCCAAAACCAAGAAACTCCTGATATCTGATGGAGAGATGGGTCTGGGCCAGTTCTTCACTACTTCAATCTTTTGAGGGTCAACTCTAATGCCATCACCGAAAATAATATAGACAAAGAAAGCTACTGATCTTAGCCAAAATTTGTACTTACAAAATTTGGCAAACAACTGATAAGCTATAAGGGTCTACAACATAATTCTCAGATGGTCTACATGATCATTATCACTACAAGAATAGATGAGTATATCATCAATGAAGACTATGATGAACATTTCCAAGTACTGCTTGAACACCCTGTTCATCAAGTCCATGAAAGCTACAGGGGCATTCGTTAGTTCAAAAGACATAACTAAGAATTCTAAGTGACCATATAGAGTTTTGAAAGCTATCTTTGGGATGTCACATTCTCTGACTCTAAGATGATGATTGTCATATCTGAGGTCTATCTTAGAGAAATAACAAGCACCCTAAAGTTGGTCGAACAAGTCATCAATTCTGGGGAGTGGATACTTATTCTTGATGGTGACTTTGTTCAACTATTGGTAATTGATATACATTCTGGGAGAATCATTTTTCTTATGCATAAAAAAGACTGGAGCACCCTATGGGAAACACTGGGCGTGATGGAACCTTTATCTAAGAGATCTTTTAACTGCTCTTTCGGATCTTTAAGCTTAGTTGGAGACATTATGAAGGGTGGAATAGATATAGGATGGGTATTTGGAAGGAGATCTATTTAAAAAATCAATTTCCCTTTTAGGAGGAACTCCGGGAAGATCTCCATGGAATACATCTAGAAATTCCCATACTATTAAAACTGACTCGAGACTCAAAGTCTCAAAACTAGAGTTTTTGACTCGAACAAGATGGTAAGCACACCCTTTAGATATCATTTTTCTTACTTGATGATATGAAATAATTTGACCCCTAAACACTGAGGTACTACCCCTCCATTCAATGATTGGTTCATTCAGAAACTAAAACTGAATGACTCTATTTCTTTAATCAACAGAGGCATAACATGAGTGGAGATAATCTATGCCTAGAATGACATTAAAACCTATTATCTCTAACTCCACAAGATCAATTGAGATAACTTTCTGAGATACTGTGACCGAGAATTTCTTGTATACCCGCCTGGCCACAATATAGTTACCAACTGGAGTAGACAGTTAGAAGGGTTTTGCTAAGGTTTCAGGACTGACACCAAAGTCTACTGCTATGTATGGGGTCACAAAGGAAAGTGAAGCTTCAGGGTCTTATGAAGCATAAACATGAAGATGGAAAACCGGTAACGTACTCGTAACCATATCAGGAGAACTTTCCTGATCATGCCAAGTCTGGAGAGCATAAACCTATTCTTACGCTGTCTACTGGTCGCATTGGAAGTGGCACCCTGCAGAGTCGGGTGACCTGCTGGAGCTGATGAAATATTAGACTGGCCCTGTTGGTGCAAATCTTTTCCCTTCTGAGAAATGGACATTCTTGGACCTTGTGACCCGGCTTGCTACATCCAAAAGGCACATTACTACTCGTCTTACACACACTCTCATCACTACCCACCTTACACATACCCTAATGATTCCTACCATAATTTTTATAGAGCAAATTTGTACGACCACTGTTCATACTGCCCTAGGACTTAAAGCCTGGTGCTCTATCCTAATTGTCCTGTCGAAACTTAGGCACTGGCGCACTAGCTGAAGATGGAGCTGGGGCTGAAATTTTTTGATGGAATTGAGAATGATTACCACCCTCTAACCTTAGCTGAGAAAAGTTGAAATTACTGTCCTATCCATCATGTTTTCTCTCTCCTTCTCCTTATGCTTCTCTTCCCCAATCTGCAGATCATGAACCATAAGTCTAGATAAGTCCATCTTCTTAATCAACATGGTGGTCTTACACTCCTTGACCACACTATTAGCTACACTAAACATAAACTTACTCATTCTAGACCTATTATCTGCCACCATGGTAGAAGCATACCTTGCCAACTGAGTGAACTTAAGCGAGTACTCCTTCACACTCATATTACCCTACTTTAAATTGATGAACTCCTGCACCTTATATTCCCTTAAAAATAAGGGAAAAAACATGTCTAAGAAAATTGTGGAAAACTCTTCCCACTCAATAGGCCTTGCCTCCACACCTCGATCTACCTTTCACTGCTTAAGCTAAGTGTGAGCTATATTCTACAACTAATATGCAACTAACTCTTCACTCTCACTTGAAGTGATACCCGTAATATCTATCACCTTCTTAACCACTTTAAGAAAATCCTGTGGATCCTCTTCAGACTTGGATCCTAAAAACAAAGGGGGATTCATTTGGCTGAAATCTCGAATCCTAATTGCAGTCATATTTGCCACTGGATTGGCTGGGGAAACATCTTGCTAGTTGTTCTGAGCATCCACTGAATGGTCTAAGGTACTGAAAGCAGCCCTGAATTCTCGGTGAGAGACATAGTCATTCAGGGGATCTTCCTGAATAGGAGGTGGTGCAGGCTGATTCCTATTTCTTTTTTTTGTTGTTTCTTCTTGAAGGCATTATCTGTAAATAGAATGAAGGATAAGTTAGAAAGAGATTTTAAATAGAGAATCATGCTCTTTTACACGACATGAACACTAAAAGAAGGAAAACTTTCCTAAAAATATTTTATAGCCTATTGTCCATAAGTGTGGCGCGCTTCACACCCATTTATAAGACTCTACTCAATGTGACTTTTAGACTCCCTAGGACACTCTAAAACCTTAGGCTCTAATGCCAAGTTTTGTCATGACCTGAGGCTACCCCTTAGTCATGACAATGGTGCTTACGGTCATGAGTGACCACAAGTTAACCCATGAGTTGTTACCTGCTGTGAGCACTGAACAAAATAGTAATAAAACAACATATATGGAAGATACTAGGATAAGGTAATAAATCTGGAATACTGAAACACAAAATACATAAATGTCTGAAACAACTGATAGAACTAAAAGTAACTGACTGAGTGTCTAACTGATTATTTGATTTGTCTGAAAGCCTCTAAACTATCTAAGGATACTTTTCTATCTATCTCCGAGACCATCAAAAGTGGCAGAGTTGATAGGACAAACCCCTAACTAAATCCAACTAACTGAACATAAGAAAGTACTGGTGTAATTGAAATAAACAAATTATGTCCTCGGTGAATGACGACCCACCACTAATATTGCTGAATGTCGCTGAGCTGTCTAGGAGTGGTCGGGAAATTGAGCATCAGAGCATATGTTATAAGACAACATAACACAAAGAAAAGTATATGGCCAGTACTTTGAATGTAATGGTATATGAGATAAAGACTAGCTGAAATGCCTGGGAATAACTGAGTATAAATGCATGATCATATAATATATGTGAATGCAAGACCAAGTATAAATATAATTCCGAAATAATCTATAAACTGCATAACTGAAATCTATATAATTGAATAATTGAGGTTTCGTACACTTGGTCAAGCAAACCTGAACTAAAATATACTCAGTACTGTACTGAGACTATGAGAGGTATCATCTAACCGATATTCCCCAATTTGAGATAATCGAGATCCAACCGTAACCCCAGTTGGAAGGGTGCTATTACCATGCCACGGGTACTAATACTAGATATGTGGATCCACTAATATGATGTCCCGAAGGATTGGGGAGTCAGTCTTAAACTATCGAGTGACCCCTAAGAGAGTGTCAGTCCTAAATTGGTAGGTGAAATCTCATAATCCTACATTATCTATGTAGTTATGGAAGTTAGGGACTGATACTAAGGACCCAGTCCTAACTGGAGGGTAAGCCCCCATCTCTAGGTTCGCTCGGTGCTAAATCCTATTCCCAACTGAATGACAGTGGTACTAAACTAGACTAAATTCAACTAAACTTTATTTCTGATAGTGTTCATCATGATCGTAACAACTGACTGAATGATAATACTCATGGTTTAACTGAAATCATTTCTGCGATACTGAAATCACATAAAATAACTAGATATCGAGTGTTTATAACCCACCAGCACTGAATGATTATAAAATACAATATCAAACTTGAAGCACTATAGTATGAAAACACAGTTCAAAGGACCAAAACCTGGGCATTTCACCAAATATGTAATAATCATAAACTTGGACAAGGGAGTGCCTTAAACACGAGGAAAACAACATGATTACATGGCTAATTCATAACTTAAGGGTAAATCTTGAAATCAATTGACCATGACATGAAAATTGCAATACTTGAAGCATGATATGACTCATTCTACTTGAAAACACTTGTAACCATAACTTCAAATTGAATTAACAAAAGATTCATGGATTTATTTCATCAAGAGTAGATAATAACTCATAAATTAAACCAAAAGAGGATTTTGGGCTCCATGGGTGAAAGGTAACCATGGATGAACATCCCACATACCTCACTAAATGAATTCTTAAAGATTCCTTGAGAATTTCTTGAACTTGAAGCTTGAATTTCTTGATTTCTTATGAAAGAGTTAGGATTTGTTCTTTGGAAGAAAAAGGGTTTTTTTTAGAGAATTTGTGAGTAAAAGGAAAAATAATGCTCTTTAGGAGTCCAAATTCGTGTTATGGATGAATTGGATGAAGGGAATTGATCTAAATACCCTTGAAATGTCAAGAACAAAGCTGTATGGAATAGGGGTGATGCGGGCTCTGGAGAGCCTGACTGGAGGGGGCGGCGCCCGCCTTACCCCGGTAGACTAGAAGGGGCGGTGCCTACCTTACCCCGATGGACTGGAGGGGGCGCCGTCCATTTTACCCCAGTGAACTAGAGGGGGCGGCACCCGCTTATCCCAATGGGTTTACTCGTTTGGTTTTCCAAACATGCCTCGAGATATAATTTGAACAAACTTAATTCATGAATCAACTAAAAATTGATGTCTCAAGGTCGGGAAGGCCAAAATAAAAATCATCAAAGTTTAGGAGTCATGAAAATGAATATTTCCTCAACTCTTAGTGAAATTTCAAAGTCTTAGACCCCTTAAACATGCAACTGAGAGATGAATTGAGCTAGGATCTTATAGGGTATTACACACTGCTAATACCACCAATCCATCAAGGGAAATTAAGCCTGTTCGAGGTAATGTAATGATAAGCAAAAACCTAGGCATCAGAGAGAGTGTCTTATGACAACTAAAAGGGGCAGATATAATCTATCAAGAGGGTCTCTCCTTTACTGGGAAACACAGTACTAAAAGAATGTTGGCTGAGGAAGTTAGAATCACTTCAGGATAGGAGAGTATCCTGATATTAAGAACTAATTTAACCACTATGATTTGGGATCGACTCCAACTCTGGAAAACACTATCCGACTATGGTGAGAGAGGTTTACACAAATTATACCACCACATATCTATTGTAAAAGGGGCAGAAGGTTTATGAATTACCAAATTTGAGCAGGATCTCAGTTTAAGGAGTTTTTGTGAATATTTCTAATACAACCATTAATTGATTTTTGCATGGTCAAGATTTTGTTCCACTCGTTAGCATCTCAGACTTTTATCATAAGTGAAATGACAGAGCGAACCAATGTATATGGTTATCTTAGGTATTGAGTGAAGGTGATCTAGACTAATTGACAAATCATAATGCCAAAATTATCAAGACTTCCTTATTCTTTATAGTAAAAGTTTGGTGGGGTGTAGTGAGGTTCAAATTGATGTCGAATGAAGGTGAGAATAGTTTGGGTAAAAATAGGGAGGTATTAGTAGAGAGCTTGATGTCTAGGTTCAGCAAAAATTTTGATTAAATCAAAGAGGACGAGATCAGAATATAGACTATAAAGAAGGAAACCCTTTACCCCTTTCCATGCCTTATCACATGACTTTGCACCTAGGATTATGTTCTCGTACTTATGGGCATTGATTTTATTACAACCACCACCAAAACATATAACTTTGAAAGATTAAAAGATGAATTTCTCCTGTTCATTCATGGAACTGTCAAACTCACTAGAACCCCATACATATATGCTATGGGTATCATCATAATCACCCTCTAGTCATGGCCTATAGGGGACAAATTTTGTCCATGTACCAAAATCCTAGGCATAAGTAGCTACCAACCTTATTCCACAAATTCGCTAAGAAAATATTCAAATATCAAAACATTTCTTATTTAACAATAAGGTAGGTCAAAATCATACAACAAGATAAATGTATTAAATTGATCACACCAAACAATATGAACTAACAACCCATACTAAGAAGTAGTTAACATGTATATATAGTATAAATTGGATCAAACTACAATGCCATCACCTACCCTGAACGAAGCTTACACAACTTCACTAAGCTGGAGCCTTGACTTTCCGTGCAATTTTTGCTTAATCTCTATCTGTAAATACATACAAACACATAAATAATAAAATGACCTACCACATTGGGAATTATAACTCACACCCAACCCTAAAACCAAGTTCATAATTGTTTTCTTTCTATTCTAGGACTTTTCTACTTTAATTCATCTAAGACAACCAATATCATGGATGATTTTGTGAATTAATGACATCCAAGGGTAATTTAACAATAATTAACCAAAACTCATTGATTTCATACCCAGATTACTCTCTTGCACCAGAAAATCAAGTAAAATCATCCCTTAATCATCCCCAAACTACGTAAATTGGTAATTCTAAGGCTAGATTCTCGATTTACTAGTTAACGAAGATGAAATCCTTACCTTAGTGAAGCAGAATGATAGTTAGTTGATGATTTTCACCCAAAATTGTCTTTTCCTTGTCCCAAAACGTGTTTTATAAAAATAAATCATTTTGAGAAATTTATAAAATAAAATAATAATTTCACCACCATAGTAGAGGTGTGCAAAAATCGAACCAACCGATAAACCGAACCGATAAAAATGTTATTGGTTTATTATTATTGGATTATTGGGTTAACGGTTTTTTAATGGTTTTATAAAAAAATATTGGGTTATTGGTTTGGTTTGATTTTTTCTTATTGGGTTATTGGTTAAATCGATAACCCAATAAGAATATATATATATATATATCTTTAATTTCTACAAATTAACAAACTTATTATTTCAATAATACAAACTCTTAATTTCTCCTAACAACATTTAGTCAAAACTTGACGATTCTTGTAAATTAAAACAAATCATGTAGGATTTTTAATTGCAACCAAGATTTGATTTTTTATTATGTTAGTTACTACTATTTCTATTTTATGAGTATTTTCTTATTGGTTAAATTGAAAATTGAACCTTTAAGGACTAGAAACCGATAAATCAAAAACCGATAAAAAATATCTTATTGGTTTAGCATATTTAAAAACCAAAAATTAATAAACCGAAAAGATAATATATAAAATCAAACCAAACCAACCGATGCAAAGCCCTACACCATAAAAACATACATCGCTTTAGCGACATATGCCATTGTAGTGGTCGTTGATCACATTGACTGGGCGCTATAGAGGGTCTTCGTCCACTTTTGGGTATGTTTATATAGTGAAATGCACGTTGCTATAGTGACATGGGAGAGGAACAGTGCCTGATTTCGTCCAAAAAATCCCTTATACATAACACATCTTAATTCCAAGACATCCCAAACAATACACTTTATGCTAAGATCAATTTCTGGAGATATACTTATCCAAATTCAATTGTATAAAATTCTAGGGGTTTCTTATTATCTTAGATAATTAGAAATAAATTCAAACACCACCATAATTACTCAATTTATTCTCAGATTTCCCTAGATCGTACCTCGCTCAGATTTTATCTGAAACTAGCCTATCATGAAATTTATAACTTCAAATCGGGAAAGAATTTCAACATAAAATTTTAAATGAGAGACTTATACATAATAATGGAAAAGTTCGTTAAAACTTTAAGTGTGGGGTGGGATGTCCTCCGATATTTGTTTAGGGTAAAGTACGCTATAGGGTTTTCTTTTTTAATTATTTTTAGTTGCTTGTCTTAGATTTAAGAAAAGATAAAAAAAATAAAAATACAAAAAGATTTTTATTTTATTTTTTTAGATTAGATTAATTTTTGTTAGTTTTTAGCTTTTTATTTTTATTAGAGCATACTTTGTCCACCCCTTGATTTTTCTTTTCAGTTCTTTTTAGAGGGAAATCTCTTTGAACCGATTATCTTTTATTTTTTAGGAGTAAATTTTATTATTTATTTTTCTTGGAGAGAAAGAGAAGATCATTTTTTACTTGTTTGATACTGACAATTTGGCCTGATCTTGAGTAGTACTTTCTTGTAAGTGTTTTGAGCGTATAAAAATAGCAAATATTTTAATAGCTAGGCTCATGGTTATGACTTTATATATAGCTTTCCTTATTTTATAGTTTATTATAACCCTATCTGTCTTAAAAGTGGAATTGATCCATCTTGATTGATAATTATGCATAGTATGGTAAGAATTTACATTCCCATATTTTGCATCTTAGTCTAAAACCTGCTCTGCATATTATTAAAGTGAAATAAAAAGTGTTTCTCTATTTAGAAGATAAAACACCCCAAACTTTGGACCTGGCAAATTTCTTGGGTTTTGAATTTTTTGTTCATCATACGATTCACACCATAAGTCCTATGATGTAGTGACAGGTCTAGGGACCCTAGTTGTATGTTGGTCAGTATGTTGTTGTCCAAATTATGTCCTAGTTACGAGAGACTCCATACGAGTTGTATGGTATTGTGATGATAGGTTTAGGCTCCAATCGCATGTTGTCTAGTGTCTTGCCCTTGATGTTCTTCCTTGGATACGACTTGATGGAACTAGTCATATGGTCTAGTGATGAGTTGGGTAAGGGAGTCATATATTGGACAGAATATGGTGTCCAACTTTCTATTTTGGTGATGACTTGAAGGTACCACTCGTATGTTGTGGTGATAGTTGGAGGGTCAACTCGTACCCACCTACGAGTTTTCCATAACTTTTAAGTTGAGGGTATTTTGGATATTTTCCCTCCCTAGCCCTTAAGACCCCACGTCTTATAACACTTCTTGGGTGTTCATTCTACACTTATCAAGATTAAAACACATCAAGATTAAAACACTCTTTAAACTCTCTCAAAAACTTCTCAAGAAAGATTGGACTAGGGTTTCTTCAAGGTGGTCATCTAGAGGCTTAAGGATCAACATCTCTCCATGAATCTTCGTAACTCAAGCATGTGACTCTTCCTTCATTTTTAGTTCACAAAAATCATATGTTTGAAACATTGTTCATGAATCATTAATGGTGGTTTTAAAAATCATGGTTGAGGGTTTGAATTCATAATGTTGAGTGTTGTTTTCTCATGGTTTAAATTGTGATTATACATGTTTTGATAATGGTTTTGCACATGTGGGTGCTTGGAAATTTTGATTTAAACTAAGAGTTCATAATCAACCCTAACTTCATGGTTTTTGTCTTGAATAATAGTTTGATAATGGTATGCCCTCATCCTATTTGTAAAATTACCTATGAGAATGATCGTCACATGTTGAATTATGTTTTGAACTAAGGCATTGGCCTAGTATGTGGATGGTAAATGGTTTTATGAAAGACTTGTTAGCCATAAACTGGTTTGAATTGCTAAATAGGTTCGAGTCCCTAAACATGGAATTGAATTGATGTATTTGTTTAGACAATGGGTTCGAGACCCAAAGTTGACTAATAATGGTTATGGCATATGTACACTTGCAAGTGGTATTGGTATGATGATACCAACGGGATGCCTTGGTAAGTAATTCAATTAAGGGTTGTGTATGTGTAATGAATGTTTTAATGGAGCTTTAAAGCAGGATGTGCAGCCGGGCCATGAAAGTAGAGTCCGAAGGACTAAACTGGAACCTGTGCTAGCCGGTACGGGTGTCTATATATCGAGAGGTTTGAGTCCCCCAAATAAATATATAAATGGGAGGTTTGAATATCTCACATTGTATACATTAGTGATTAAGTCACTTTGATTATGTCAGGAGGTTCGAGTCCCCATAAAGGCATAGAAGGATATGTATATTCTATGGTTCGTGCGGCTACACGCACTGGGGCCCTTCCAGCTAGTAGAGAGTTGGGACCATATAGCCTGTGGGTGCCTTATTTATGAAGGTTATGCTACACGGTGCAGGTTAAAGTTTTTAAATACATGATAAGCCTTGTTCCCTTTTATTAGTATGGTATATATATATATGTGTGTGAGAGAAAATATGTGTATGTGTGTGTGATTACATTTGATGATTTGACTTGGCTTTGAATAATGACATTATTTTATTCCTCTATCCTTGAGTTGCATGCTAGCGCTCCAATCGCTAACCATCTTCAGACGTTGTATCCCCATATGATGCAGGTACCAGAACTTCTTTACTTTTCTTGAGTAGTGATCAGGTGTTCTAGTGGTTCATGAATTAACATTAAAGTGGTGAGCTTCCATACTTCGAAAGGCTTCATTTTATGATCTTTATATTCTATGTCTCAGACTTTGTTTAGACTTTATTTTGGCTACTGTCGGGGGCATGTCCTAACATTTTATTTACTTCAAATTTATAGAGTCTTTGTTGGATTTTTCTGGACTTGGGTGTGTTATTTTGGTGGATTGGCTTGGTGATGGACGGTTGGCTGGTTACCGGTGATTGTCTTAGGGATTTCATGAACAAATATTAGTCTTAGTTTACACTATCTTGTTATATATTTGGAATTCATCCGACACTTGAGGTTGTTGAGGGGGGTACTTGTAGTACTAGATTTATCATATTTGTTGGAATGCTATGTCATATCATTCCTTAGTTATTTGTTTTAACCTTATTAATTTTTCTATTATATTTTTAAGGTATACTATATGCTCCATATTTTAGGTTTTTATGTAGTTGAGTAGATTCTTTTTCATAAGTATTTCTATTAATCTTATATTTTCCATATCTTTCCTCCAATATTCTAAGTATTCATAATTTATCATTTTAGTCTGAGTAATACCAATCTGAATAATAATATCTACCATCGAAATCTATATTTTCTAACTCTTGTTCTATTTATTCAGTATTTAGTAACTCATCTTCAAAATCAAATATTTTTTCCCATATGAGTTTTCTTATATCTATTATTTCTATATCCTTAAGTATATACAAAATAAGTATCTTGACCCTATCTATCATTTCATCAGATAAGTAGTTAGTCATTTTATTTCATATGATGCTTATTTCAAAATGTTTCTTTCAATCATATACATAACAAAATATGATCATCTTAGATCACTATGTACTAGATTATCCTTAGATAATTATGTTCCTCTGTCACTATTAGCATGGTATTTTTGGATACTTCTTCCCTAAACAGCGCCTCAACTCTGGTTACTACCCTATCACAGCTTCTCTGCCTTACTAGTTTCACCTTTAGGATGGCATAGTTCTAGAAATTTTTATCCTTTTCCTCTTTGCTAATAAACTTTGTAACATATTATCCTTCGAATAATTCTACTATATAGTAATTGAAATGAACTTATTTTATTATACCATGATTGTCAGGAATTTATGAATTTAGCTATTCATAATCATAAATAAAAATACCTGTTCATGTAGGTTTGATGATTCTGAGCTTTGATTTTCCATAGCCGATTATAAAACTGAATATCTTTATTAAATATTTGAGAGAATTTTGGTTGTGTACAAGGAGACTTGCTTTTCGTGTAGAAAGTCTTACCTTAGATCTGCCGACTGGCTTACATTTATAATCTAAATATAGGCAGTGTGTGGTAAATAATTTTTTTTATTCTAGTAGGAAATGCAATTAAGGCCTCCTTGAAAAGTTTGCATGCCATATTAGGTGAGATTAGTTGATTGATTCTCATGCTTATTTGTGTAATCTAGAACTTGACCCTTTGGTCTTTCAAATCTATTCTTGATTGCACGTGGTTGGTTAAATGATCTTAGGCCTTCTTTGTGAGCATGGAAATCTACTCTATCCTAGAAAGCCTACTCGTGCATAGATGTTGTCCCTAGTCACCCGTTTTGAGCCTTTGAACCTTTTTTTGCAACTGCATTATAAGCCATGAACCATTTGAGCTTTATCCCTCCTGTGAACCCTATCCTCCTTGAGCTTAAAAATGTAACTCGAGGCTAAAAACCTAAGTTGGGGTGGTGAATCTTGAGAGAGGTGATCTTGGGCTACGGTATTATAATCGAGTGCATAAAAGCTTAGTAATAAGGGAAAATTATTGAGAAAAAACTGATTCAACAAAATAAAGAAAAGCATGAGAGCACACAATGAAAAAAATAAAAATAAAATATTTTCAATAAATGGGTGAGATAATGTAGTAAAAGTAGGCACTTGTGCAAATTAAGAATGAATAACGTGTCCCATGACCTAAAGTTTGGTTTAATAGTGTATTATGCATAATTCAAGGAAGGTGTAGTCACTTTTATCCCAAATGTCTATCCTACCCTTCCCCGAGCCTACATTAAAAGCTTGAAAAAATCCTTTGAGATCTCTAACCAAGAGTCTTTGAGTTAGTGGTGATTGAAAATAAGGGCAAGTATATGGCATGATACTAGTTTACATTGAGAAATTCTTCGTAAGAATGAGTGCTTTCGCTTTAGTCCATTGTTGTATGATAGAAAATTGTGGTGTGTTGGGACTTCCTTTCGTGAGGAGGCATGTAAATTAATTGAGGTTGGTAAAGTTGTCCTATTCTGAAATAAGGTGAAGGAGTATAGTTGAGTCACTATTGATATAGATCCACTTATAGAGAGTTAGTAGTTGTTAATTGATTGTTCTTAAAAGTCTTTTTTATCCTTGAAGGTGTGATTGATTTTGAGGGGAGTTGCGTGAATTATTCTTCCCATGTTTGTTGGTTAATTGTTAGCGCTAATCAAGTTTGGAATCATGGTGATCAGTTGGTTGTGAGAGCGGGCTCATAAGTTGAATAGTCTCATTGAGTACATAGTGGTGGTACTTGAGGACAACCAAAGTTTTAAGTAAGGGGAGTTGATGAGAGTGGCAAGTTTGCCACTCATTTATATCCATTTTCAAGTACATTATAATTAAATAGTTGTGTATATGAGATTGATTCTTTATCAAAATATATTAATTTTCGGTATTAGTGATTGATGTAGGAAACTTGATAAAAACAAGCTAAGGCAAAGGTGGAAGATAAGAAATATAAGCAAGAAGAATTAAAGTTGGAAATCAAGCCCAGGGGTCGACCCTCAGATCTGCAATCACAACCTGAAGGTCGCAATCATGATAGTCAATAATTTAATCAAAGTGTGCATGCTAGATGACAGCTTCCGAGGTTGCAAGCAAGACATGGAGATTGCGATAAGGCAAAAAAGTTTCAAGGGCAAAATTGGAAATTCACATAGCTAAATCCCAAATCCCAAACGGCTAAATCCTTTCACATTTTGGGAGAGAGTTATCCTCCCATCATCTATCTTCCATTTGAGGGGACATTATTTTACTACTTTTGAGTTAAAAATACATTAGAGTAATTCCTAACTGAAGGATTAACAATTTCCATTGTAGATTTATTGGAATTTAAAGTTTGTATTTGCATTCTCTTTAACTTTCATGGATCAATTTAGTGGAAATTTTGGTATATCTTTTTTTATCTTTATGAGTCACTAATTCTTCCTCTTGGGGTTATGCTTGAACAGGTTATGATTAGTGCATAAGTGTTGTTTATTTATCCAATTAATAAGTTAATAGTTATGAGTTTTTCTTTTATTCTATGTGTGAATTGAGAATTGTGGGTAAAAACCCTAATTTCCTTGGATCCCTTATCATCCTTAAAAGAGGGATATTGGGTAAGGGATATTTTTAAACAATAACTTGATTTAGCTTGTGGAATGGCATCATCTTAAAAATAAGGATGTTTGAGTTAGCCCATTTGACAACACTTCTTAGAAATAAAGGTGCTAATTGAAATATTGTATTGGTTACTTTGCTATATCTGTGAAGTGTTCGAAAGAACCCGTGAATGAAATTTGGCATGTTATTAAAAGCTTCATACCAACACCCCTAATCTATCCTACCCAAACTCCTAGCTAAATTTGAATAAATTCTCAATTACCTATGTATAAGTTCACACCTAGAATAACATAACCCTAAGATCTATTCCTAATTGATTATGCTCTAATTGTTCTTGGCCTTGAGTTAGTCCTCTAGAATCCCAAAAATTGTTATATCTTTGAAAACATTCAAATAAACCCCCAAATATTTTTATCTCATATTTGAATTTAGCAAGTAACTTTCATTTCTAACTTATTAGGTCACCATTAATATTGTTTCTCGTAGATTTGACCCTGACTTAAAGTTGGGTATCATATTGACAACGAATGCCTTGCACTTAATTTGACGTGTAAGTTGAGCGTTATCAAACCTTCATCATTTGGAAGGCTTTGTTATTTCATCATTTTCTCTCTACTTTCATCGTAGTTTAGATTCTTTTGGTCATAGCCAGGGCTCGACTTATTTGGCATTTCTAGTTTTAAAGGCTATTGTGGATAGATGTGGGTTGGTTGGTTGTATCTATTCATCTTTTGTTACTGTTTAATTCGCTTCTGCCTTGTTATTATCTTTATTTTTGTGCTCATAAAGTTAGGCGATGGGTGGTCTACGGTCCATGGTGGGGTTGAGATACCCATCATAGATAAGCCCTGATTCGGGTCGTGACAAGCTTGGTATCAGAGCACAATTTAGATTTGTCGGGTATCCACAAAGCCGTGTCAAGTAGAGTTCTTTTTATAGGTGTGTAGCATGCCACACTTGTAAGAAGGAGGCTACAAGACATTTAGGAATATTTTCCTTTCTTGTGTTCTATTTTGGGCTATAAAGTCTAGTGTTATGAAAATTCTCTAACTCCTGACTTTCTCATAATTTAGATCATGCCTTCCCAAAGATCTGATGTTCATAGAAACTCTATTGGGAACTCTGTCCTACTTGAGGACAGTGTGGAGGGGACTCGCCCTGTGCGTGGAGTGCAGACCCAGTCTAGGGTCCTTGCTCCTGATTATACCACCCCACCTGGAGTTCTATCTGTCCCTACTAGTCCTCTTTGGGCATCTCGAGGGGGTAATTCTTATGATCAGCCGCCTCAGGGGGACATCTCTAATGCGGGGTTCTGCAGGTCTATTCATTTGCTTACTCAGTTGGTGACATCTCGATCTCACCAGTCGAATAGTATTGGTTCTGTTGTTCCTTTGTCTGAGGTCACTCAAGTTGGCTAGTTCATGTGGTTGAATCCCCTAACCTTTATAGGCTATAGGCTTGAGGAGGATCCTCAAGGGTTTGTGGATGAGATGGAGAACATTTTCAGAGTGATACATACTACTAATTTTAAAGGTGTAAAGTTTGTTGTATATCAGCTAAAGGATCTTATCAGTGGTATGAGAAGTGGGAGAAGTTGAGGGGTAATGATGCTGAGCCGGCATTATGGGATGAGTTTTTGGGTGCCTTTATTAATCATTTCCTTCCGCAGGAGTTGAAGAAAGCTAAGGCTGAGAATATGTTAATCTGAAGCAGGGAAAGATGAGTGTGAAATAGTATGCCTTAAAATTTCAGCAGTTGTCTCATTATGCTTTCGATTTGGTGTCCAGCAAGAGATCTAGAATAAGAAGTTTGATTTTGGGTTGTCCCGTGACTTGGTATTAGAGTGTAAGGATTCAGTGTTAAACAATGATATGGACATCTCCAGACTTGTGATTTATATACAGCAGGTAGAGAATGAAAAAAAAGAAACAAACGGAGATCAGAGAGAGACAAAATAAGAAGTTTAAGTATTCAGAGTAGGATGGCGGTCATCGAATAGTGAGAGAGATAGTACACAATGGACCAAGAAGAAGAACTAGGTAATTCATATTCATCTTCTAGTATTCCTTATCATAAGCCTTTGGGCGATCGTTATCCTCAGGCTAGCAGTGGTCCTAAGGCATAAGGTGCCCAGTATCAGGCTAGTGGATCTATGTCATCCCCACCTTATCCTCCCTATCATTTTTATGGGAAGCTTCATCTTGGTTATTGTGAGTAGAGGAGGAATCAGTGTTATAATTGTGGTCAGCTTGGTTACATGCAGAGAGATTGTCCATCAGCCAGGGTTACCACAGAGCTAATAAAGTTTCAGTTGCCACTTCTTCAGCTCCTGCGCCAAAGGGCACTACTTCTGGTACCGACACTGGCCGAAATCATCTTTATGCTCTTGCTACTAGCCAGGAATATAAGGTATCTCCAAATGTTGTTACAACTATTTTCCCGTGATGCTTACCATTTGCTTAATCCGAACTCTACCCTATCTTATGTGACCCCTTATGTGGTTGTACGTTTTAGTTTTGGTCTTGAAAGTATTTCCAACCGTTTTTCGGTGTCTACTCTGGTGAATGATTCTATAGTTTCTAGAAAAATCTACAGGGGTTGTGTGGTGTCTATCTTTCATAGGGAGACATTAGTGGATTTGATAGAATTTGATATGGTGGATTTCGATGTTGTTTTGGGGATGGATTGCTTTATTCATGCTATGCTTCTCTGGACTGTAGGACCCAAAAGGTCCTAATGAGCCGATATTAGAATGGGAGGGAAGTTCCAAAGTACCCAAATGGAGGTTTATTTCCTATCTTAGAGCTCAAAAAATAATTTCGAAAGTGTGTTTATATCATCTAATTTGGGTTAAGGATTCTAATTCTAAAAGTCCTTCCTTGAAATTTGTCCCTGTGGTTAATGAATTTCCTGAAGTGTTTACCGATGATCTTCCTGGAATTCCTCCTGATAGGAAAATAGATTTTAGGGTTGATCTTCAATCGGATACTCATCCTATTTTCTTTCCTCATTATAGAATGGCTCCGTCTAAATTAAAAAAGATAAAGGAGCAATTAAAGAATCTTATTAATAAGGGTTTCATTCATCCTAGTGTTTCTCTGTGGGGTGCTCCTGTGCTTTTTATGTGAAATAAAGATTGGTCTCTTTGGATATGTATAGCCTGTTGTCAGTTGAATAAGGTGACAGTGAAGAATAAGTACCCTCTCTCTAGGATTGATGACCTTTTTGATCAACTTTAAGGTGCTAGGTGCTTCTCTATGATTGATCTTTGCTCAAGTTATCATCATTTAAATATTAGGGAGGTTGATATTCCCAAGACTTCATTTCGAACCCGGTATAGTCACTATGAGTTTTTGGTGATGCCATTCGGGTTGACTAATGCTCTGGCTACTTTCATGGATCTTATGAATTGGGTTTTCAGGTAGTTTCTTGATCTTTTGTGATAGTCTTCATTGATGATATTTTGGTGTATTCCAAGAGTGGGGAGGATCATGCCAATCACCTCCGAATTGTGTTAAAGACCCTTAAGGACCAGAAGTTGTATGATAAATTTTCTTTGTGTGAGTTTTGGATGAATATTGTAACTTTTCTTAGGAGTATGGTATCTAGTGAGGGGGTAAGGGTGGATCTACAAAAGATTGATCCATTTAAGAAATGGCCTAGACCCACGACTCTAACCAATATTAGGAGCTTTTTGGGTTTGGCTAGGTATTATAGGAGATTTGGTGAGAGTTTCTCATCTATTGTTGCTCTATTGACTAGGTTGACTTAGAAGAAGGTGAGGTTTTTATGGTCTAATGATTGTGAGGGTATCTTTGAGAAGTTGAAGGATAAGTTGACTTTTGTGCCAGGTTTGACCCTGCCTGAGGGTACTAATGGTTTTGTTGTGTTTTGTGATGCGTCCCATATGGTAATGGGTTGTGTGTTGATGCAGCATTGTAAGGTTGTGGCTTATTCATCTAGGCAACTTAAGGTTCATGAAAGGAACTATCCTACTCATGATCTAGAGTTGGCAGTCGTGGTTTTTGCTTTAAAGATTTGGCGCCATTATCTGTATGGGGTGCATGAGGATATCTATTTGGATCATTGGAGATTGAAGAATGTGTTCACTCATAAGGAGTTGAATCTCAGGCAGAGAAATGTGGATATCTATTTGGATCATTGGAGCTTGAAGAATGTGTTCACTCAGAAGGAGTTGAATCTCAGGCAGAGATGGTGGCTTGAATTTCTCAAGGATTATGACATGAGCCTATACTACCATCCAGGTAAAGCTAATGTTACTGTTGATGCTCTTAGCAGGTTATCTATGGGAAGCTTATCCCATGTTGAAGAAGTGAAAAGAGGATTAGTGAAGGACATTCACAAATTGGCTAACTTGGGAGTTCGTCTTTTGGACTCTGAGAATGGGTGAGTCATTGTTCAAGAAGTGGTTAAATCATCTCTTGGTGTTGAGGTGAAGGAGAATGTCATGACACAAACTAGGGCCTGGCCGTGACGGGTATCTCAAGTCCAACGAGGACCGGAGACTACCCCCTTTTCCTAGTCAAATGGAACACAAATATGTATAGCAGTGGAATTCCAATTGTAAAACAAGATAGATAAGTATGACTCAAAAGAAGTCTAAAATATTCAACAACCAATCCCAAGTTCATAGTAATCCACAAAGCCTCTAACCAAGCAAATATCAATAAAAGTTCGGACATGCCCTCGACGATAGCCCAAAAGAAAGCAAACGGTGGTCTATGACACAAAAGAGTCATTGACATTAAAATGATAACCCTTCCGGAGAATGGGAAGCTCACCACTTCAAAGTTGGCAGCTGACAACCTAGAAATCTATCACTGCACATGAAAAACAAAAGTTCCTTCAAACTCTGCATCGCGTGGGGATACAACGTCTGAAGATGGTTAGTGAGATGAGCACTAGCATGTAACTCAGGGAAGGGATAAAATAATGCCTTGATTAATAATTCAAATTAAAACAATGCACACATTCATATACACATATATATATACAATATATAAAAGTCATGTCAGGATACGGAACAAGGCTTAGCATGAAGTAAAACATTAGCCTGGACTATGTAGCTTAGCCGTCATAAGAGGCACCCACGGGCCCCAGTGGACTATGTAGCTTAGCCGTCATATGGACTCAACTCTTCCTGCTGAAAGGGCCCCAGTGTATGTTAGCCGAACAAATCAGAGAAAAACTGAGGGAAAGCTAAAGCCATTAAGGCAACTAGCCGTCCCAAAATATATATATCAAGTGTGACACATGCACACGTATATCACGATCAAACCTCAGGTCGGCAAACATGATTTTCCAATATAACTAATTTGAGACTCATACCTTTATGACTTCGCTACATAACCCTCATTAAGCCAATTAAAGCACTTAGCACATAACCTATTCAATCATTCAAAGAGTCATTCATTAAGTAATTATCAAGTGCTATCGTCATACTGAATATAGCTTGCAAGCACATGCCATTTATCCAAATCCAACCATCCACCAAAGGGACTCTAACCCAATCAGCCAATGGGACTCCAAAGTTCCAAGTAGGAACCAAACCACTTAGCCAATGGGACTATAACACAATCAACCAATAGAAATCCAAAGTTTCAAGTAGGAACCAAATCATTCGGCCAAAGGGACTCTAACCCAGTCAGCCAATAGGACTCCAGAGTTTCCAATTTAAAACAAATTCTATGTTCCATTAACCTATTATGCAATGCAAGATTTCAAAAATAGTCCAACATGCATATTTTTATGTTCAAAGCAAGTTTCAAAAGGTTGGGTTGAGGTTATACCAATTTCCATATCAAAATCATCAATTTGGGGAATCCTCGACCCCTATTCCAATTAACCACCCCTATGCACCCTAATTAATGCCAATTAACCCTCCCCATGCACCCCAATTAGTTTAAAACTATCAATTCAAATCATGAATGAGGCACAAAAGCCATGGGAAAAGAAATTCAATCAAATATGTTCAAAAGTCCTCAACCCACATTCATAATCAGTAATTAAATCACATGAATCACAATTTAAATACATGTTTTTAACAAAATAAGCTTTTGGGGTAGAGGTACATACCTTAGACACACAAGGATTTGTGACCAATTGCGAACATGGAACCCGGAAGATAAACGTATGATAAAACACTTACGATTTTCTTGGGTTTTGTGTTTGAGATTGAAATAATAACTTTTTGTTTTGTGAAAACTGATGGAAATAAGTTCATATAATGTTTAAAGGTCGTACTTGGTGAAACGACTTCATTACCCCTCATACTAAGGGAAATATAATAAGAAAACACGAATTTTACATAGAGGCATGGAACGGACCTTATCACGGAGGCTAACCTCCACGCCATTCCGCATATCGCGAAGATTATCCTCCGTGACACGCTGAAATCACAGACCCTCAATGGTTCATCGCAAAAATGCTCATAACTTTTCGCTCGAGTATTGGATTAAGGCGAAATTGGATGCGTTGGAAAGAGGACTCAATTATCTTTAATTTGGTGAGTCTTGATCACAAAAATTACATATATTCCATAAGTTATATACGTTCAAAGTTGACCCTGGTAGGATCAAATACCAAAATTTGATCGATAACGAAAGTTCTTAACTCTACTTCACTCTAAGTATTTTCTGTGAACATTCTTTACCTCAAAAGCAGTGTACACATTTGGTAAATGATTATGAAACTTATATTTACATATTAATAATTGGATTCAATTTTATAAACATAGGAATAACAGTTAGAATTCTATCCCAAAAATACAGGGCACTACATTATCTCCCCCTTAGAATTATTCGTCCTCGAATTATGGATAGGAATCTTTTGAAACTTTAGAAGTATGGAACAAAGTAAGCAACTTCACATTAAAAATTCTCCGTCAATAAAACGTGCATAGCAATCAAAACAAAAGGGATTCATGGCATCACCAAGTAAATTATGAAAGCACAAATCATGAGATAATGAGACTAAGGTCATACAAGGGATAAAAGACCCAAAGCCCCTCACCCCAAGTGAGAAAATCAAAACTGGATGAAATTTTACACCTCGGCGTGGTACACTGCCTATCTCGGAGGCTAACCTCCATGCCACGCTGCTTATCGTGGAGAGTAGCCTCTGTGACATGGTATTATCATGAAGGCTCACTGCCTCGGAATCAAAAAATAGCTCTGAACCCCTTCCAAAAATTTTGAAACTTTTCCAAGACACCTTTTTAACATTGCTAATGGGCATGAGTAATATTAAATATGATCATAACAACGTAAGGAATGAAATTTTTCTAGGAATCCTCGGCTTGATTAAGATTGATACAAGACATGAAATAAGATTCAGCAGAACATAAGAATAAAAGCATTCTCCACCTCCAATGATACATCCAAATCCCTCAAATATAGCAATACTCCTCAACTATGAATTCAGCTATGAATACCACACTCTACCATTTCAATCTTATAATTTCCCCACAAAATACATCACTACAAGACTGAGTCTAGCTATACATTGCTTTCACGTTAAAGCCCAATCCGTAACAAAAAGGTACTTGCTTACGCTATTGGTTGGGGACCCTATGCTCTACATCCATTCAAGAATACTACTCTGTCATATCACTGTAGTCAAACAACATCACGTCTTATCAAAATCACTAGCCACATAATACAAGTGTTTGTGTATCTATCAAACAAAACATTCAAGCCTATCTATCAAAACATTCAAGCCTATCTTTGCTACACCCACTTTATCGACCTCCCCACCAAAAATCCAACAACCTCTATCTCCTTCATAGGGATTTTCACTACATATTCTCCTCCTATCTATTTAACATAACAAAAGTTTCATCTCACTCTTCCTGCTTTATCTATAACCTTAATTCGAGTAGCCACACCAAAATTTTACGGTAAGAATCATCCACTTTCTCTTATCTAAAACATTACTAATCCCATAACCACTATCATCCTGACATAGGAGAGTAACTGAAGGACTAGAGTACAAGCTTCGTAAATAGGTAATAGTATTCAAATACAACATATATTTATTACATACTCAAGGTGGGGTCTATGACGTAAGATATGGTCTAACAAGCATGAAGGGCTTCACACATCAAAACACTTAGATCATGATTAGAGGGTGGAGGCATGGACACAGGTTGTATAGAGAACTGGAAATGTAGGCATAGAGACTATTTGAACACGTAGGATGTTAGTAGAATGTCCTCCTAAACCAAAATTGGAGGAATATGCTAGAGCAAGAATAGACTTATCATGAATTATCCCTGAAACTCATCACCATTAGAAAATTCAAAGATTTATATCATCTCCCCCTTTTCTCAAAGGTCACTATCTCAATCTTAAAAGTATATCCCCTTGTTAAATATATACGCACAATACTCCACACAGTGGGAGGTATCACTATGGACAAGAACACAACTCCCTCGATAGCTTTAATACAAAAACACTAAATTCTTTCTAGGAAACCTCCTTCAGGGATACTAATCTTAACTTCCTCCAACCTCCAAAGTTATCATCTTATAACTAACATTTCATGGGCATAGACATTCGTGCTTCTATACACTTAACATTCCATTTTCAACTCCTTAGAATACTAGCATTATATCTCTAATATCATAACCTAGTAACTTAACAAAATTTTAAAACTATACCAAGATTTCACATAGCCCATCTACTTCTCCCTCAATTTAGCTCTACATAAAACCATATAACAGCTCCCTGGACTTCTCCATACTATGGAATATAAGAACATAAGCTAGGCAAACATTACACTCATTACTCAAGACCAAGTACACTTTATTCTTATAACCTAAGGCTCTTATCCATCTAATGATCTAGCCACCATTTCTACTTTAACACTAGACCTTATTCATATATTACAATTACACACTCCAATATTTCATAAGACATCAACCTAAGCTATTTCACACATTATATCAAACCTACTAATTCACTCCCACAAATCTTGCATCACAATTCTCAAGCTAACATTCTTATCACCATAATCAATATCTAAAGTTCAAACTTAGTATCTAACAATAATCATGTACCATGAATTAAACATCCCACATAATATACTAGTCCATCAAATAGAGAAATCAACCTAAATTCCTTATTTAACTTAACTATGGCCCATAAGCATATTCTTCTTCACAATATTACTACAACACCTTAAAATTTACTACCTATCTCCTCACCTACTAAAGTAAATTACAACTACTAGATAAAAATCTAGGGACCCTTAGTGTATTAAAACCACCTAATAAGGATGTCGACCTTAATCATATTACCTAATCCATTATGGTCTATGGAACATTCACCTCCTCATATTACATCTGTTTACCCTAGCATACACCCCAACTATCTTTAAGATTCTCTAAACACCACCACCGAGTCCTCCTTTTCTAAATAACCCTAAGTGAACATTATATTCATAAATTATTAGCGGACCAATCCTCCATTCACAACCTATGATTTATTTCACCAATATAATATTTAGTCCTCATAAGCTCCTTTCTTATTTCAACTAAAGATGCAAATATTGTAATTAGCCACTCTCTTTTATCGATTACCATAAGAGCATATTAATCCAAACACTCACTTAAAGGTCATGCAATTACAACTATCTCTTTTTCACTAAAAGTTACCCTCACTTTAACTCCTAAACATAAGACCCCATTCACTAACCTCAGGATCACCTTACTATTCATAGATCATAACACCTTAACTTATACTACCTCTAGGATAGAAATAATATCCCAAAATTCAGATATAAATCTTTCCCCTTAAGTGAGACATCTGCAATAGGGTTTTTAAAAGGGATAGATTACATATCTTACCTCAGGCTAACAAGCAGATTTCATGAAGTTTGAGGTACATGCTTGAATAAATACACCTTGAAGAACTAATGGACTTCTTTCAAGTTCTTGCACCATTTTACAACTTTTGATAACTCATTTGAAAAGGACCACACTGTTAGGAATCTAAGCCATTCACACTTATATTACCTCAAGAATGAGACATATCCCATGAATTACAGCAAGAAAGAAAGTTAAATAACTTTCATATGGACAACACAATTGCACAATCTAGAGTATGAAAGAATGAGAAATATTTCCTAAATGCCTCATAGCCTCTCCCTTATAAGTGTGGCACACTACACACCTATAAAAGAGACTCTAACCCCCAACTTACCATAAAGCTAGGCTCTAATACAAACTTTGTCATGACCCAAACCAGGGCTTGGTTGAGCGGATAAGTCTAACGAGGATCGAAGACCACCCTTTTTGCCTAGGTAAACAGAACACAAATACATATAGCAGAAGAATTCAATCATAAAACAAGATAGATAAGTATGACTCAAAAGATGTCTAACAAATTCAACAACCAATCCTAAGTCCACAGTAATCCACAAAGACTCTAACCAACTTAATATCAATACAAGTTGGGAGAATCCCCCGACAATATCCCAAAAAAACAAACGGTAGTCTATGCCATAAAAGAAACATGACTTTAAAATGATAACCCTTAATAAAAGTTAATAACTTCAAAGATGATAGATGACAACCCGAAAATCTATCACTGTGAAGAAAAAAAAAAGTGCCTTCGGACCCTGCATCGTATAGGGATACAACATCTAGAGACGATTAGTAGAATGAGCACTATCATATAACTCAGGAAAGGGATAAAATAATGCCATGATCAATAATTCAAAGTCTTTTAAAAATATGTACACATTCATATACATATATATATATATAAGTCATGCTGAGATAGTAACAAGGCTTAGCATGAAGTAGAATATTATCTTGGACTATGTAGATTAACCGTCATAAAAGGCACCCACAGGCTATATGGGTTTAGCTCCCCCTACTAAAAAGGCCCCAATGTATGTTAGTTACTGAACCAGAGAAAAACCAAAGAAAATCTAAAGCCATCAAGACAACTAAATATCCCAAAATATATATATAAGTCATTCGAGACCCACACCTTCACAACTTTGCTACATATCCCCCATTAAGCCCAATTAAAGCATTTAGTACATAACCCATTTAATCATTAAAGGAGTCATTTATTAAGGCATTATCAAGTGTTATCGGCATACCGACTATAGCTTACAAGTGCATGTCATCTAGCCAAATCCAGCCATCCGCTAAAGGGACTTTAACCCAATTAGCCAATGGGACTCCAAAGTTCCAAGTAGGAACCAAACCACTTCGCCAATAGGACTCTAACCTAATCAGCCAATAGGAATATAAAGTTCTATGTAAAAACCAAATTATTCAGCCAAAGGGACTCTAACCCAGTTAGCCATTAGGAGTCTGGAGTTTTCAATTTAAAACCAATTTTGTATACCATTAACCTTTCATGTAATGCAAGGTTTCAAAAATAGTCCAACTTGCATATTCTCATGTTCAAAGTAAGTTTCATATAGTTGGGTTGAGGTTATACCAATTTCCATATCAAAATCATTAATTTGGGAAAATCCACAACCCCCATGCCAGTTAACCATCCCCATGCACCCTAATTAGTTCAAAACTATCAATGCAAATCATGAATGATGCACAAAAGACATGGGAAAAACAATTCAATCAAATATGTTCAAAAGCCCTCAACCCACATTCATAATTAGTAATGAAATCATATGAATCGCAATTTGAATACATGCTTTTAACAAAATAAGCTTTTGGGGAAGAGGTATATGCCTTATACACACAAGGATTTGTGAGTAATTGGGAACATGGAACCCGTAAGATGAACGTATGATGAAGCTTATCTTGGGATTTATGTTTGAGAGTGAAATAATAGCTTTTTTTAAAAAAAAAAACTAATAGAAATAGGTTCATAAATGTTTAAAGGACGTACATCGGTGAAAAAATCTCATTACCCCTCATCTTAAGGGAAATAAAATAAAACAACATGAATTTTACATAGCAGCGTAACACGGACCTTATCAAAAAGGCTAAACTTTGTGCCATGCTGCTTATCGTGGAGATTATCCTCTGTGACACATTGAAATAGTGGACCCCCATTGGTTTCTCATAAGTGGCTCCAACTAAAGAGTGGGCAAGAGTGACCTCTTCGAGCCTAAGATTGAGCATGATATAAAGGCTTATCAAGTAGAGAATACGGGACCAGCTCAGGCCCCTCAAGGTTTCATGGTTACTCTAGGACTATAGGATTTGTTGATTCTTCTCTTGGATAGTTTAGATTATATTCCCCAATCAGGTATTATACCGGTAATCCATACGACCACCAGGGCAGGATCCTACTCATTCAAGAGATTCATCATATTATCCCCAACCAAGTTCAGTGGTGCCATTGGTGATAACAATTATGATTTATTAATTAATTTCAATAGGTTGCATAACCTCAATTTGCTTAAGTTCAATGGTGTAGCTTAAACTACTTACCAGTAAATTGATGTGGTTAGGTAGTGGTGAAGAACTCTTATCAGTCGTAGACCAGTTGATAACGATCTCAATTAAGTGACTTAAAAATAAAAAATGTATAAATTAACAACACAATTAAGATAGTGGAGAAATTAAGATGAGAATTAGAAGAAATTGAGATGAGAAAAAAAGAAAGAATGGATAATTGAAAATACAATTAACCTAGGGAGAAGAGAATTTGATTTCAATTAGAAAAGAGAAACTCAATTTGGATCCACAAATAAGTAACTATTATGAAAATCAAGGTTAAGAAGTTCTAAATCAAAAATGAGAATCCACCCATCACTAACCTAGATTTAGTTACACTAAACTAGACTAAAGGCATTCCTCTCCAAAACACTCTTTAAGAGTGATATTCTCAAATCATCAAAATATAAGTAATGAAATGTCTAAGACAACTAATTATAGTCATTTCCTTTGCAATAATAGCCTATTACAAAAATATCGCAAAAGTGACTATTTTACAAATAACCCATAAGGGACCTTCGGATTACCCAAATGGCACCTTGATAGCCCATGACCTTATGTATTTGTTTCTTCATGCCTTACTCTGAGATCCAAGGTATCATCTATATATGGAAACACATCCTAATACACCCCATATTAACCATGCTCGTACCATCTTCCCCTTCTTCCAAAGGAGTCTTCCTCGAATCTAAACCTTCAAAAACTTGAGAGAAAAAAAATAACAAACATATCCTCATAGCACGAGGGTTAGCAATAATAAATTTATCACCATACCAAGGGTGCACACATTTAACATATAACCAAGCATCAAAATGACCCACAAATAGTTTGTAACCCAATAAAAAAAGAAATACTTAGCTACATAGGAAATATTGAAAAAAGGGTAAATCAAAAGAACCATGGTATTTAGTCGACCACAAATGCAAGTCCTCAATAGTTCTACTTTTAGAAAAACACAAATAACCCTTTAAGTGAAGTAACACATGATATCCCACATAGCTAAGTGTCATCTCAAAAACAAAATCATTCCAAGTTAAGACTCCACTCAGTGCACTAGCTATCTTTAAGAATGGATTACTCCCAATTCATTGTCGGGGTAAAATACAAAGGTATTCCCCACACAAGTTGGAAAATATATCTTATTCAAATCTATAAGATCAATTAATAACACCAAGCAATAATCATATGAGAGAAAGAAATGTATCTACTATACTTATCACCACGAAAGCCAACAGCCTCACTTACTACTTGCTTGTCATTTAGACGGAGTATTTTATCATAAATCCTACTATTCAAATCATTATGAGGGGAAAGAAAAATAAAATCCATAAATATGGGTCAAGCATACACCTATTTTCCCCATTGCAACTTTTACTCTCACACAACATACTCCACTCAGTATTATCTAATGTGAACAAATAGTATAGAAAGGTTTTACTTAAATCAAATTCATCCAAAGTGTGTCCATATATAGAATCACCCTTTGATCCACAAGCATTAAGTCCTTGATCAAGAATCGAGTCACACAAGAATGAAGGGTTTATTCAAGAATATACTCCCCTTTTTTCAACCACTAACCCCTCTAATAAACGTACTATCATCTCCCGAGAGAGAGTTCCATCTTTGGAAAGTGCATTATCACACTATGGTGGATTCTTAGTCACTTGGTAGCCTTCAAGAGAGGATACATTACTATCATTCCAATACACACCATTATGCATTTCACCCTCATTAGTCATGTCACCCTCAAATAAAAGATTATTCTTAAAAGCATATTTCACTTCAAAATCCTCATGAGAAGAACAAGGAATGGGATCACAATTCATGGATTCATTATTAGGTGTTGTGACTTCACATGACTATCTATAAGACCAACTATATCAATGCCAACACGAAATTGAGGTTTCTTAAGTTCATCATAAAATTCCTCATTTAGTGGGTCATCATTACACATGAGTTGTTCAACAATAATATTAATTGATAATGAACTATGATTCAAAGCACATATATCAACACTAGGTGGACATAAATTGATTTTTCTAGAAGAATTAATTCAGTTATCAATAGGATCAACTATTATATCCATATTCTCAACATGCATATTATGAAAACATAGCAAAGAATCACATGAAAATATGCTATCATTCATGGCATAAGTATCAATAGTAGGTGGACACAAATTGATCTTACAAGAAGAATCAATTAGGTCATCAATAGGATTAACTAGTGTATGAGCACTCTCACCAAATACATTATCACTATGATGAAAAAAGTCATTAAGCTTACATGAAAACAAGCTATCACTAACACCCAATTTGCTACTAGTCACACAATAATCTTTTACGTTCAACAAAGTGTAAGGCTTAGCTTTGTTACTCTGTAGCTTATATAAATTATTATATTCACCTTGGTTTTCAACATTTGAGCATATATGTTCTTTTGGAAAGCTTTTTAGTCCCTCGTGATTCTTCATTAATCGATGTATCTCACTTGGATTGCTTCCAAGGATACCTTTACAAGAATCAAGAAAACCAGAAAAGAAAGAGAGGTTACAAAAGTTAGTATAAGGTTGTGACAACCCTCTTATGTGACTCCACATAACCTCTCCTTTTTATACTCTAGAGTTGTTATATTTCACACCCTTACTCCTCTTAATCTTTTGTCTCTCAATTTTTTTAGATTTCAAATAAGTGCCAAGGATCCCTTGTGAAGGGTTTAAAGGTACCTTCAACTCTAGCTTCTATTTTGATGCACAGGGAATGGATGTGTTGACTGATATTTCAACTCCTTAGCACCAACCTCACAAGGAATTGTTTGTTTTACCTTGAAATTCGACACCTTAGATTCAACTTTATAATGTATAATTTGCCTCCTTTGGACAATTGGCTTGAATTTTTCAAGTAGTTAAGAGAAATTATCCACTTTTTAATCTCACAGTTAAAAATTTTCATCAAACTCTTCCCTTAATGAAGCATAATATTTCCTAAACTAGGTAATGTTTTCACTTGCATCTACTTTATTAGAGCATGTTGGAGAAAGGAGAAGTTACCCTTTGAGATTCATGATGTAATAGTAGCAATATTGTGTATATAGAAGTATATGACTTTGGAACCATAGAATTCCCAAACACATTTAACAAGCATACATGGGCATTACATCACACCAAACCTTCTCTTGATAATTCTCAAGTGAAATTGGTACCTTGACTCTCCTATCAATCAAAAATCCCATTCGAGTAACAAAAGGATTTTCTGTTGGAAAGAAAGGTAACCGAGCATGCTAACCATTAAAGGGGTTGTAGAGTTGATAACACTATAATCATCCATCACAACTACAAGTTTCTCTCTTCCATAAATGATCATTTTTGTTTCAAGAACTCATTTTTTTGGAGCATGCATATTTTGAAACATTGAGTTCGCGTTACTTTTATGGACTATTGATCTTTCCATCCGACCTACAAAAATCAACAAACAAGTTAGCATCAAAATTCCTCATGCCTCTCATATCTGAAAACTCTCAACTCACCTAAAGTATCTTCCCAAAGTTGATAGAGAACTTCCGTTATACAATCAATTCACAAGGTTATTTATTCTTTGTGGAAGAACGAATTTTTATTCAAATAAGAATGGATGACTCAATTAAAACTACTGAACTTGAATCAAAAAATTATCAATGAAATAAAACTAGAGAATCTCACAAAGTAAGCACAAGGAAAAAATAGAATCAAAGAACTTGATAATATTTAGTAGGGTAATTTACTAATTAAAATCAAGTTATAAAGACAAAGATAGTGTAAAATTAATAAAAGAAACAAATGTATCAAGATCTGGACTTAGAAAATTATTTGAGAAGAAATTTGGTTGAAGTCCATGGAGAAAATTCTCCCAAAAAGTGGAGAAAAAATCTGAAAAAAAGAGCTGAAAATTCAAAATTGTCCCAAAAGGATACTTGAGGATGCTTCCAAGAAATTGTATCCTTGTACATCCTTCTTTGTCTTTTTTCCATTATGGAATATTCTTTTTTGTACTGCTCCCAAACACTTTTATTTTCTCTTTCTTTTGGATAAAAACATCTTTTTTGAATATTCTTCTTCTTAAATGTATGAAGATCTTTCAAGAACACCAAGAATAAAATGAAGATCCAAAATTCACAACTCCTTTGATTTAACTCGAAATTGTACGGAATTCAAAATCCAAGATCCTTTTGCTATGGAGAACAAACTTTGAAGCTTTGATTTCAAATCAATAATTTTAGAAACTTATTTGAACTTTTTGTCAAGTCATGAAGAACATGAACATAAAGAACACCCAAAATTAAACCCAATGGATTTCTACTCTATTTTAACTCAAATTTTGAATCCGAAATTCAAATTATAAGGTGAAAAAATCCCAATGCAAATCAATTTCCAATTTAACACGAATCTAAGAACCCGTTTGTTCTTCTTTAAAAAATCTTCAAATTCTAATAATGGTAGAATCTTCAAATTAACTCAGAATAAGACCAAGTTTGAGATTTGTACTCCAGATAACATAGAACAAACCCCAATAAATTTAAACCCTATATTTTCATTCAAAATCTTTAGATCTAAAAATTCACTTCAAAACCCTTAATTCAACATGATATAAGGCTTAAAAAAACTAAAAGTAACTCAAAACTCAGGATCTAGACTCTAATTATACTAGAGAATGCAAATCTAGTATTAGAAACCACAAACAAGACTTAATCAAAAGTAATTTTTTGAAATTTCAAAAAAAATCACTATTTTTTTTAGATTTATGAACCTAGGATTGAGATCCTAAAAGCGAATCTCTAGCCTAGGCACTGATACCAAGATGATAACGATCTCAATCAAGTGACTAAAATTGATATCAAAAATACAAAAATTAACAACACAAATAAATATAGTGGAGAAATTAAGATGAGAGTTAGAAGAAATTAAGATGACAAGAGAAAAAAAGAATGGATAATTGAAAACACCATTAACCTAAAAAGAAGAGAACTTGATTTAAATTAGAAATAATGAACCCAATTTGAATCCACAAATGAGTAACTCTTGTAAAAAATCAAGGTGAAGAAGTTCTAAATCAACAATAGGAATCTACCTATCACTAACCTAGATTTAGCTACACTAAACTAAACCAAAGGGATTCCACCCCCAAACACTCTTTAAGAGTAATATTCTCAAATAATCAAAATTTAGATAATGAATGGATAAGGAAACTATTTATAGTCATTGTCATTGCAAGAAAAGCATATTACAAAAATAGCATAAAACTAACTATTTTATAAATAACCCACACGAGACCTTCTTGATTACCCAAATAGCACCTTTATTGCCCATGACCTTGTGTATTTATTTATTCTTTAATTCCTTTGGAAACCCATCCTAATATGACCTATGCAAACCATATATTGAAACCTATATATCTTTCATGCATGGAAACACATCCTAATATTCCCCATACTAACCATACTTGTATCACCACTAGATTCTCCTTCTGAAACACCCTAGGTTTGGACCCTTAGAAAAATTCTTGGATTTTTTATTTCTATCAAGATACAACTAAGGGGTACAGGTCGTATATTGGGGTACGGTTGGTAAGGCTTGGTCGTACACTAACCAGTATTGGTTGGTAGGTTAGATTGGGTTCTAGAATGGGTACGACTTGGAAGGTACAGGTCATATGGTTGGATACGAGTTGTATGGTTTGGGTACGACTTAGTTTAGATAATTTATATGCTAAATAGTGTTGGGTTTAAGGGGGAGGTCAAGGGTATGAGTGATGGGTCCCACTCATATTGAAAGGTATGACTATTATGGGTAGTTATACCACCTGACGAGAATTTTAAGCAATTTAAGTTGTGGGTAATCTGGACATTTCTCCACTTAACCACTTAAGGCCCCACGATTTATAACTCTATTGGAACATCATTTACCCTATTATTCTAATCTTAAACACATATAAATACTCTTTAATTCTCGTGAAGTCTCTTGGATAAATGAAGGCTAAGGTTTTATCTAGAAGAGCAATTTGGGGCTTGTTTGGATGATTTCTCTCCACCATCTTCATAATCTAAGGCATGTACTCCTCCCACATTGTTATTTCTAACTAAAGGCATGATTTATACAATATTTTCATGGCATAATTGGGGTTTTCAAATATATGTTGGGGTTTTGGTATTATATGCTTGGTTATGGTTTTCCCATGTTTTAATTACATTTTTACATACTTTAATGGCGGTTTGGATAATTGGTTGCATAGGAATGGTTAATAGGTAATTGGAATTGGTTTATGGAACACTATGCCCCCAATATGTTTAATAAAATTCCCTTGATAATGCTTTGACTATATTATGGAGCTATTGCATGGTATGGCTTGGTAATCGAACCCTAAATGGCATAAATGATTTAAATAGTTTAGAATGTTTAAATGTTAAGGTTGGTGGTCATGGTTATGGTTAATTAAACATCATTGTAGGGTACAATGGAATCCCCCAAGTAAACATATTAATGGACAACTTATGGGGTACATAGGATTCCCCCAAGCAAACTTAATAATGGAACACTTGTGGGGTATACCAGATTTCTCCAAGTTAACTTGATAATTTAATCTATGGGTACACTAGAATAGATTCACATAAAGAGATTGGCTAAGGATATTTCTTGCAAGCTATAATCGGTATGACAATACCACTAATTATACCCTTGGTTAATAATAATGAAATAATGGTTTGGTCGGATGGTAATGGTTTTAATTGGGCAATAATGGCGGGGTGTGATAGCTAATCATAAAGGTGCAAGTTTAATGGAAGGACACTACAAATCCATATTTGTCGATATAAAGGTTGGTCATAGCGACCATATATGATACTATGAGGTACATGAGAATCCTCTAAGTACACTGTACATTTGTATCATAGAGAGCGAAGGGTACTTGGGAATCCCTTACTCTTATGGTATCTCCAATTCATACAGCGACACATATTGGGGCCTGTTCAGGAGGTTATAGTGGACCTATATAGCCCGTGGGTGATTCTAGGTTAGTTAAGATACACATACCTAGGTTAATGGTTTTAAATGCATGTTAAACCCGACTCATTTTCCTGGCATAGTTATATATATATGTATGGTTGTGTGCATATGGTTGGTTTACGTGGTTTTTCTAGATGGCGTTATTTTATCCTTATCCTGAGTTCATGCTAGCGTTCACCCACTAACCCATCTTTGGGTGGTTGTATCCCCATGCGATGCAGGAACTGATCATTCTACTCCTCCTACTTAGTGACCAAATATGGGATTAGCTACTGGATTGAAGTAGTGAGATTTCATATTCTAGAAGGCTCCATTTCATATCATGGATGTCTTTACTTACTTAGTTTATTTTATGGATATTGGTTTTGTCAATGGTTAGGGGCATGTCCCAATCAGATATTGTTTTTCTTCTGGTTAGAGGCTTGTGTGACTACTATGGATTAGAATGGGCGGGATTAGTAGTGGTGTCAGCCTTAGTATTGGCATTGGTATTGGGGATAATACCATTGTAATGGATTTATGATTGTTCCATCCTTTCATATTATGCTATGGACAGGAACTTGGTTATAGTTTTAGTTGTTGGCTTATGGTTTTGGGACAATAATTTGGTTATTGATTGGGTTTGGATGGTTGGACTCATTTGGGTCAGTCACGGCCATAGACCTATCCCAAAGTCTGGAAGTTGTATAAAATATGTTATCTTATTATATGTTTGAAATTTATCTGACTTAGGGTATGCATTTGGATGGTTGGGTTAGGTATTGAGGGTGGTCCCCAGTCCAGGTTGGACTTGGGATGCCCATTATGACAAGGCCCTGGGTCAGGATGGGTCACCTTCTTTACCATAGACCTAGTTTTTTTAGACTTTTCTGGAGCGACTTGTGCCTTTTTTCTTGAGGGAATAGTAGAGGAATCAGTTTGATCATTTGAAGTAGAGATCCATCATATTATTAAGTATAAGGCTTGCTTTTATACATTGTCTATATATTTCATTGCTAGCATCTCCATAGAGATGAGAAGATCGGGAAGTTTGTTAAGGGTTTGAACTGTTATTAATAGTTGGAAAACTTAGTAGTTTTTGGTGGTTTTTCATAGAGTATTGTGGATTATGCCATGATTATTAAGTTAATTTGCTAGGGTATTCAGGGTGGTGGTATAAAGAGGCTACAATGATATGGTAATTTCAATGGTCATTTGTCTCAGCATAGGGATTTCTTAGGTAGAGGTTCTCATGGTTACCATAGAAGACCTATTCAGACAGCTTGGTAGAGTTCAAATGGTAGGTTTGTGGGTTCTAAGAGTTTGAGCGGAGAGATTGAGCTATATAGACTGAGGGTGTTATTTTGGTTCATCGGGCTATAGAGGACATTCTGGTTCTTTTGGGCCCTCCCAGAGTGATTCTTCTAGTAAAGGATATTTTATGTATGACAAGTATGGTCAGTTAACAAGGGGTTATCCCAAACATATGATTAGCCCTCCTCAGAAAGGTTTTTAATTTTAGCTTTAACTGACTCCAGTATTAGTAGTTAGTGGTGGTACACAAAGTAGTAGAGGTGGTTCTAGAGGTACAAAAGGTAGGGCTCAAAGAGCTTGTGGTAATGGATGGGAGTCACTTACTCTAGTGGCGTACATGATCAATGCTATGCTTTTCCTTAGAGACCCGAGATAGAGGCCTCTGATACAGTAATCATATATATCATACTAGTGTTCCATCATCTTGCTTCAATGTTATTTGACCATAGGTTTACGTTCTTTTATGTGTCTGTATATTTTTCTATTAGTGTTGATGTTATGTGTAAGTTCTTTAAATGCTTATTTATGCTACTACCCCCGTAGGTGATTCATTAGTAGTAAATCGAGTGTATCAATCATATATTATAACTTTCTTAGGGTGTGAGACTTGGGTGGACTTGATTATCCTTGATATGGTTGATTTTTATGTCATATTGGGTATGGATTGGTTGGTTTCTTAGCATGCAGTTTTGGATTATTCGAATAAGATTGTAACTTTAGCTTCTCTGAGTATGCCAAAGTTAGAATGAAAAGGCATTCCTAGTTCATGTACGAAGGGGGTTATATTCTTTTTACATGCTCGTCGCCTAGTAGGAAGGGATATCTTTCCCATTTAGCTAATATTTTCAATACTAGTGTTGATTCACCACCTTACTAAGATTTCTTGCACATTTTTAGAGAGTTCATTGATGTGTTTCCTATGAACTTGTCTAGCATGCCTTGAGCCGGGCACTAGGACCATTTCTATTTATCTTTATAGCCGCAGAAAAATTGAAAGAATTATAGAAAAAATTATAGTATTTGTTGATTAAAGGTTTCATTAGACTAGGTGTGTCTCCTTAGGGGTGCACCCATTTTGTTTGTGAAGAAGAAGGATGGATCCATGCGCATGTATATTGATTATCAATAATTAAATAAAGTGACAATCAAGACAAATATCTTTTTCCTCATATTGATGATTTGTTTGATTAGCTTTAGGGTGTTGTGATGCTTTCTAAGATCAACTTGAGATACTGTTACCATTAGTTGAGGATTAGAGTTTCGGATGTTCCAAAGATAGTTTTTTGTGTGTGGTATGGTTACCATTAGTTGAGGATTAGAGTTTCGGATGTTCCAAAGATAGTTTTTTGTGTGTGGTATGGCCATTATGAGTTCTTGATTATGGATTTTAGGCTGGCTAATGCCCCAATAGCCTTTATGGAGTTGATGAACAGGGTATTCTGACCCTATTTTGATTTTTTTATGAGTGTGTTCATTGATGATATCTTGGAATATTCTAAAAATAAGGCTGACCATGTAAGCTATTTGAGGGCTATACTTCAAAGATTGATAGATGAGTAATTATTGGTCAAGTTCTCCAAGTCCTTCTTGGATCATGTTGTGACCAAGTATGGTATTATGGTTAATCCGACACAGGTAACAATGGTTCATGATTGGCTAGACCTGCTTCTCGTAACTAGATTTAGAATTTCATTAGGTTAGTAGACTATTATCGATGGTTCGTGCAAGGTTTCTCTTTTATACAACTTCTTTAACCAAGTTGACTCAAAAAAAGATTGTTGTCTAGTCTTTGGATGATCATTAGAGGAGTTTACAAAGGTTTAAGGATTTGTTGACTTCGGTTCCTAACTTGACTATGCTTAAGGAGGACGTGGTTTTCACAGTATTTTATGGTGCTTTCAGAATGGGTATTGGTGGTGTGTTGATGTAGAAAGCTAAGGTGATTGATTATACTTCTTAACAGTTGAAGGTTCTTGAGAAACAACTCTACTCATGATTTGGACTTAGCCACAGTTATTTTTGTGTTAAAACTGTGGTGACACTACATTTATGAAGTTCATTATGAGATTTTGTCTAATCATCGTAGCCTTAATATGAGATGATGTATATGGTCAGAGTTGCTTAAGGATTATGATCTTACTATTTTTTATCAATCAGTCAAGGATAATGTGGTAGCAGTTGGCTTGAGTTGGAAGGTGTAAATGATGTTTCATTACTTCATGGAACTTTCGATGCTTGTAACAAGGAAATTATGCAAGAACTTAGGTTTTCTTATTTAATATGATGTGTTTTTGTTGATTGTGTAGGAAAATAAGTTTTAGTGAAAAGGTTGAGAAAGAAGGATGAAAAGTGAGTGAGTTGGTGACCCACGAGTTGACCCACGACTCATGATGGGACCTACAGCTTATGAGTAGATATGTGACTTGAGTTCTAGAGCTGAAAAGTAAAGTCTAGTTCCTAAGAGGAAACCTACGACTCGTGAATGAAACCCATGACTCATGGGTGGTAGGCGTGAGTCAAGTATTAAAGACAGAAGCTAGATCTAATTTCAATAATTGAAATCCACGACTCATGGTTCTGATCGACGAGTCAACCCACACGTCATAGGATGCTGCCGACCTGCTTTTTCTACACAACTTAGGATAAGATTTGGTTTGTATCTATAGATACTTCCTTGATGTTTTATGATTAGTTTACACAACTTTTACATTATTTTTGAGGTTCTGAGATACATCATTGCTCTTGAATCATTAATATTGGTTTTTAGGGTTTCTAATCAATTTGAGATTTTAGTTTTTCATCTTATTCTTGTAAGTACTAAATTATGCTTTCATCTATGGAATCTTCTTGTGTCCTTATGATCATGAGTAGATAAACCCTATAACTAGATTTTTGGGAACCATGATGAGTTAATGAAATAGGGATAAGTGCAAAGTCATTCTAGACTACTGTTCTTGCATGTATTGGTATTTTCTTCATTTTGAGTGCTTTTTTGATGGTTGAAAATGTTAAGAACTCACTTGTATTCTAAACTTAATCGACAAAGGTACAGATTGGGAAAAGTAAATAACAACAGTAATTTGAAGCTACCAACCTTTATCTAATTAACTTAAGCCTTAATCGAAATAGTTAATCTGAGATCACAAAAAAGGGTTAGTAATGCAACGCTCTAAGTCCAAGAGAAGATGATTGAAATTCAGTTATCCAAGGTCGATAGATGGTTAAGTGATACCTAGCTTGTTAGATTTTGCATGCAAGGCATTAGGATACTTTTCTAAGCACGAACATCCTGTGGAGTTATAAAGTCATAAGGAGCACAATCCTAGTGCTCGTCTTATCTTGAACATAATCCAATACCAGTAAATGTTACTATTACAAATTACTTTTACAAAAAAAACTTTTTATTTATGTAGTTCTCAATTACATCAACAAACTCTTGACAGACATTCAGCCTATTCCTTGTGGGATCGACCCCAACCTTGTTAGATTCTATATTTGATTTAGTTATTGATTTATAATTTTTTAGAGGTGTAATTTGGGCAACATCAAATTTTTTCATTATTGTCAAGGAATATGGTTATAAATTGATAGATTGAGTTTGTTGAAGTTGTTGGTTTCATTTGTTGATTTATACTTTTCTACTATTTCTAAGGCACACACTGGTGTATGTCTAATACTTGGATTCAAGGCAATCCCCTGATTCAATTAGATCCTGAACTTGAGAGAACTTTGAGATAGAATCAAAAGATAGAGAGAGAAGGAGTTCATAATCAAGGAGCCCTGCTTGAAGGGATTCATTATGACCCAGCAACATTGAATCTACCACTTTAGCATGATGTTTCGGAAACTATAGTGCAGGTTATTGCCCACTTAATGGTTGATTAAATTTCTCGACAAGTAACTACCTAACGATAAGATAGGGAAGAAAATGCTATACATAAAGAGAAAGATCGTTAAGTCACACTTGAAAGGGATAGAATGAGAAGAAACAGAGAACAACAGCCCATCCATCAATACCTACCAGTGAATATTATTTTAGATAAATATTTGGGGTATGTTGAAATAGATGCAATCATTCCTCCAGAATTACCTTAAGGGACTAAATTTGATATTACGAGTGTGATGATCCATTATTGAACTTGAAGGGAGTGTCTGTTGGTTTGCCTACTAATGATGCAAACATGCACCTTATGAACTTATGGGTATTTGTACTTAATACAATCTACTTGGGGTGAGTTATAAAGCTTTACAACTAAGGTTATTCATATTTTCTCTGATAGGGGAGGCGACTTTATGGTTAGGAGAGTTGTCTTATAGATCTATCACTACTTAGAACAAGTTAAGGACATAGTTCTTAAACCAATCTTTCCCGCCCTCAAGAATGCTACAATTGAAGGATAAGATCTATAATTTTAGACAATTATATTTAGAGATACTATATGATACATGTTTGAGGTTCTAAAAGAAGCTGCAGAATGTTCCAAATCACAGAATCACAGGGAGAAACTTGGTTAAGATATGCTATAGGGCCTTAAATTCTAATACCAAGGTTGTAGCAAATACTATTATAGGTGGAGCCTTCACGAGTCTTCACTAGGAGCATGTTTCTGAAATCTTAGATCAGATTACTAAAACTAATCGATGGTGGCATACTTAGAAGACGGACAGATCAATTGGTACTTATGCAATTGGGGTTTCTAGTAAGCAGAGAGCATTTGATAAGATGGTGGGTCAATAGGTAGCACAACTGAGAATTAAGATTCGCCAATAATTTAGAGTGATTAGAGCAAAAAAGGTAAATACATTGGGTTCATGAGGTAAGGCTTCTAGACATGAAGATTCAAATTCTAATAAAGAAGCTAAGTATTTAGATAGAAATATAATGGGCTTTTTAACAAAGACCAAGGATATAATTAAGGCAATTAGAACTCGAGGCAAGGAAATCAAGGTCGAAACTATTATGGAGACAGATATAGGGATAGGAGTAGAGAGAGTGACGGTGACTAGAGGAGGAAAGATTACTACAAGGATAAGGGTGGCCTTTATGTTCCATCACGAAACTAAGATATTGTGTTTGGGAGTTCAAGAATGGTATCATTTCCTGCAAAGATTGTAAAGGGTTTAGAGAGCCAAGAGATTTTTATTAAGGAGATTAAGGTAGATATTATAGGATTTATCCAAAAGGTAGATTTGCATACAACTGCTATCCAACAGCTTGAGCAAAAATTTGGGCAGATGTATGCCATATTAAACCAGCGTCAACTAGGCACTCATCCTAGCAACACTATTCAGAATCTAAAAAATGATAGTCATTGTCTAGCTATTACTACTCAGAGTAGTAAGGCCATTATTGATCCACCTATGCCTGTGTTTGATAATATATGAAATGACCCTATGGACATTAATAATACAAATGAAGATGAAATTGGAAAGTTGGTGATGAATGATGAAGCATTGCAGAAGTCTATAATTACAGAAAAAAGAGATAAATAGACAAAGAAAATGGTAAAGAGGTCACACCAATATTGAAGCCCATTCCCCAACCTCCTCCATCTTTTCGACAAAGATTAAAGAAGATATCCAAAAGTGGAAAGTATCAGAAGTTTACTTCAATACTAAAAGAGTTGTCTGTGAACACCCCTCTTATGTAAGCTCTAGAGTAGATGCCTGGTTATGCAAATTTTATGAAAGATATGGTGACCAAGAAGAGAATAGTTAGTTTTGATCTTTCAGATAATTTGCACCATTTTAGCACCATTGTCTCTCAATCTTTAGTTAAAAAGAAGGAAAATCCCAAAGCATTCATTATTCCTGTTACTATTGGGTTTTCTAATTTTGCGTGAACTTCATATTCTGAGTGATAGCATTAACATGATGCCACTAGTCATCTACAAGTAGTTAGGGTTGGGGTCACTTAAGCTGACCTCTATGAAACTTTTGATGGCGGATTGCAATATGAAAAAGTCAGTCGGTATCTTTTATGATGTATTAGCAAAGGTGGCTTCTTCCATATTTTTAGCTGATTTTATGATTCTTGATTGTGAGGTTGACTTTGATTTCCCTGTCATATTAGGAAGACTTTTCCTAGCTATGGGTAGGGCATTGACTGAAATAAAGATGGGATAGATGAAGTTCAAACTTAATACTAAGCAAGTCATATTTAATGTGTATCAATTAATGAAGTATCCAAAGTATATGCATATGATTTTCATGATATATACTGTAGATGAAGATGCATTAGTCGCATCCACTGAGGAGAGGCTTGATGTTGAAGCACTTGCAACTGTGATTATAAATTTCAATAGTAATGGTATAGATGGGTATGATGAGATGGTGAATCCACCTGTAGGCAGAGGTTCATACTCTTATGCGCCTAAAAATTTGAACCTTGATCTGAAAAATAGATCAACCCCACCATCTAAATCATCAATTAAGAAACTACCAGTCTTAGAATTGAAGTCCCTTACCTCTTATTTTGTATTATGCATTCTTGTGGGGAAACAATACTTATTAGTGCATCAGATTTATTAGAGTGGTAGGTTGAGGCCTTGGTATTGGTTTTACAAAGGTTTAAGAGGGCTATTGGTTGGACTATTGCTGATATAGTTGTAATTCTACTTGAAGTTTGCATGCACAAGATTTATCTTGAGCTGGAATGTATACCTATCATTGATCATCAATATGGGTTGAATCCACCTATGCAAGAGATTATGTAGAAAGAAATCATCAAATGGCTCGATGAAGATATAGTTTATTTAATTATTGATGACAAATGAGTGAGCCCAATCTAGTATGTGCCAAAGAAGGGTGGGATCATTGGTTCCTAATGAGAAGAATGGGTTGGTTCCTAATGAGAAGAATGGTTCCTATGAGACTAGTCATTGGATGGAAAGTATGCCTAGACTATAGTAAGCTGAATACATGGAGCCAGGAGGAACACCTTCATGTGTTATTCATGGGCCAGATATTAGACCGTGTTACGGGAAGAGGATATTATTATTTTTTTTATGGTTATTCGGGGTATAATCATATTTCTATTGCTCCCAAGGACAAAGATAAAACCATTTTCACTTGTCCATATGGGACATTTGCGTTCAGATGGATGCCCTTAAATCTTTTTAATATGCCCACAACTTTTCAATGTTGCATAATATCCCTTTTGTCTGACATAATGGAGGACAAAATTGAGGTTTTATGGATTATTTCTCAGTTGTGGGTGATTTGGTTAATGATTGCTTGGATCATTTGTCCAATATCTTGCAAAGATGTGAAGACTTTAATTTGATCTTAAATTAGGAGAAGTGTCATTTTATGGTCAAGAAAGGGATAGTTCTTGGGCATAATATTTCTAAGAAAGATATAGAGGTTGACAAGGGTAATAGTAAGGTGATTGAGAAATTGCTTCCACAGATTTTTGTGAAGTGCATTTGGAGTTTCTTTGGTCATGCAGGTTTTTATAGGCTATTCATCAAGCATTTCTATGAAATTACAAATCTAATATGCAAATTGTTAGAGAATGAGAAGAAATTTGTGTTTGGTGATGCTTGCCTTAAGGCTTTTGAGTGCTTGAAAGAGAGGTAGACTTCAGCTTCTATTATTTTATCCCCTGATTGGACCTTACCATTCAAAGTTATGTTTGTTTCTAGTGGTGTAGCACCAGGGGAAGTCCTAGGAAAAAGGTGAAAAAATATACTTCATCCCATCTACTATGCCAGCAAAGCACTGTATCCTGCAAACAAAAGCTACACAGTGACTGAACAAGAGGTGCTTGTAGTTATGTTTAATTTTGAAAAATTTTGGTCTAACTATATTGGCATCAAAGTCATTGTACACACTGATCATGTTTCTCGTAGGTACCTGATGGCAAACAAAGATGCAAAGTCGAGGTTGATTTGATGGGTACTTCTGCTATAGGAATTTAAATTCGATGTTAAGGATTGGAAGGGCATCGAAAACCAAGTTGTGGACTATTTGTTATGCCTAAAGGAGGAAGCAATGCTAAAATTAGGGGATGAACTTAAAATTGGTGATACTTTTCTAAATGAGCAAGTTTTGGTAGCATCACAAGACTTAATCCCTTGGTTTGAAAACTTTGCCAATTATTTGGCAAGTGAACTCGTTCTAGAAAATATGTAATTTCAGTAGCGCAAATGATTTATGCATGAGGTAAGAAAGTTTTTTTATGATAAGTCATACTTATTCTAGGTGTGTGATGATTGTGTAATCTGAAGGTGCATTCCTGAGGTTGAGATGAAGAGTATTTTAGAGACATGTTATTCATCCCCAGTTGGGGGTCATCGTGGAGGTAGTCGCACTACCCAAAAAATCTTGCAATGTGGTTACTATTGGCGTACTATCTATAAGGATTCACAAGATTAAGCAAGGTCCTGTGACCAATGCCAAAGGCAAGCAATACTTCATGAAAACATGAGCGTTGTATGTTACTCATCCTGGAGCTTGAGTTGTTTGATATTTGGAGTTTCAATTTTATGGGACCATTTATGAGTTTGCATGGGATGAAGTATATCTTTGTGGCTGTTGACTACGTTTCTAAGTGGGTGGAAGCAATTGCACTTCCAAATAATAAATTGGAATCATCAGTGATAGTGGGTCGCATATTTGAAATATTCTTTTTAAAGCCCTACTTAAGAAATATGGTGTGAAGCATAAGGTGGCAACACCTTACCATCAGCAAACAAGTGGGCAAGTTGAGGTTTCCAACTGGGAGATGAAGTTTATTTTAGTGGAGACAGCGAAAGCCAATAGGATTGACCGGTATAAAGAGCTAGATGATGCATTATGGTCCTAATGAATAACATACAAGACTCTTATTGGTTCAACTCCTTATCAGCTAGTGTATGGTAAGGCATGCCACATACCGGTTCACACTTGAGCATATGGCACTATAGGCACTAAAAATGCTAAATTTTGAGTGAAGCGATGTTTCACACTTGAGACCAGAGAATATGAATGAGATATATGAGTTTTACCTCCATACCTATAAGATTTCAGCCTTGTACAATGATCTTAGGTGGATTTATGCACCTAAATGTCGTAATCTATGGTTGTTTAGCTTTCTTTTGAGGACTTCTTGGGTTCTTATTAAGTAAGTCTTTGTATAAATGAGAATATAATTGTTTATTTGTGTGTTTTTAGTGTTTAAGGTGATTTCATAATTATTTTGGAGTCAAAACATTAAGTTAAAGTTCAAACGCAGAAGCTAGTACTTTTTGTATGAGTTATGTTCCCTTCTAGTTCATCGTGTTGGATTCTATGTGGTTTTGAGCTCTAATTGGTTGTGTTTGATTCTATAGGATGATTATTGAGTTGATAAATATGATACATGGTTGATACACAAGCTGTAAATCAAGAGAAAAAGTCACCACAGAGCTTGGACATGAAGGACAAACGCATGGAGAACAATGGAACAAATTTTGGAAAATTTGGACTTATTGGCATGCCACGGACTCTATGCACTGCGATAATGGCATGGAACACCCTTGGTTTTATTGTGGAACGTCCAATTCCATTATCTAGGCATTATATCAGCATGCCTCACTTCCGAGCCATCGCGATAAGGATGTGGCACGAAGGCAAACAAAAAATGGCCAATGTTGGCCTAGCATAAATAGGACACTTAACATTATTGTAAGCAATTTAGATGACCTTGGGGATTCAACACATGATTAAGGAGTATTAAATTAGGATTTTTATTACTTTAGGCTTTTTATGGATTATAACATAGATTCATCTATTGTTATTACGTGTATGTCCATAAGCGGCTAAGCACCTTTTTTCGGGGTTAAGGACAAGAACATGATTACTATTGCTTATAATTGAGTTGGTTATTGTTGATTATCATTGTTGGTTGTTTTATATCCTTTTAATAATTATTATAAGGATTTTTTACCCTTAAAACACATGCTTAATTTTATTATGAGCCTAGAAGGAGGAACGCTAGGACAGAACGTGTGATATAGGGAATAGGATTGTAACCGTTCATTCAATTAAAGTTATAGTTTATGCTTAGGATAGGAATATACCTAAGTTCCCTATTTTTTTCAATTATGGGATTAAATATTAATGTGTTTAACTTAGTTCTCGCATCCCTGCTCAATGATGTAGTGGTGAGGCTAAGCTAGATAATTGATTAAAGGCTCGGAAGACCGTAATCATACTATGAATAAGGTGAATCAACAACCAAGATAATTGACTTAAACAACGAAGTGATATAGCTAAGTGTGATTGTCTGTACTTGGACTTGGGTTTCTCCCTATTGTTATTCAAGACCCTTTAATTTACCACATTGTTTAAGTTTACGTTTAGTTATAACTCACGGACTCTTGTGGTTATGTTTGCACTTGTTTAATCTTAATAATTGAACTAGACTTGGATAGTTGCTAAAATCTAGTCCTTGTGGGATTGATACTTGGATTTTATAAGGCCATTTTACTACTTGGTGGACCACATACACTTTTGTGTGCACTCGGGCACAATAAGTTCTTGGTGCCATGGTCGGGGACTTGTGAATTGGCAACTGTCATAGTTTTAGCTTTGCTTTTTTATTTCTTAAGTGCTAATTACTTGATCCTAGCTTCTGAATTTGTAAGCACAGGTTAAAAAAGCTAGTAAGCTGGCAAGGGATAGGAATTTGGTTGAACCAGATCTCGAACCTGAGTAACGCTTACATCAACAAAGGAGACAAGCAGTACTTCTCTAAAGAATCTCTCAAATACAACCAAAGAAACATTATCCTACAGCATGGCTAAAGATCCACTAGCCTACAAGATAGTTCATGAAGTGGCAATCCCACTTACGACTAATGTTACCTCCACCATTCACAAACCCGTTGTTAGAGGTAGATTTGAGTTAAAACAGAACATGGTCTAGCTTTAGCACACTAGTAGGCAATTTACCGGCTTGTCACATAAGGATCCATAGGTTTACTTAAAGAATTACTTGGAGATCAGTAACATATTCATACCTACTAGGGTATTTAATAATTATGTGAGGCTGATACTCTTTTCCATTCTTACTTTTGGGGAAAGAAAAAAATTGGTTGAACGTTGAGCCGACAGGTTCTATCACTACATGGGGTGACTTAGCCTGGAAATTCCTCATCCATTTTTTTCATCCAATAGGACTGGAAGATTACACAGTGAGATATTAAGCTTCAAGAAAAATCCAGATGAGAACCTTTATTATGCTTGAGAGAGGTTCAAATCTCTTCTTCGGGACTGCCTACATCAACAATAGTTCAATGAGGTATTAGCTCACACCTTTGTTAAAGAACTGTATCATAACACAAAATTGTTTTCTAGATTTAGCTGTAGGTGGTCAAACACTGGAGAAAACATATGATGAGCTCTATACTTTGTTGAATTGCATTGCATAAGGAAATCCTGACTAGCATGATGACATGTCTAGAAGCTAGGTGAAAAAGGTTGCAAGCATGATTAAAGTTGATAGTGTCACAGCCTTAGCCTCTCAATTGTCAGTTATGCAAAATTAAATGATAACTCAATTCAGCAAATTGGGTAAAAATAAATCTTTATCTCAAGTGAATGCAGTACAGCAGACCCCGGGTTGGTGTGAAATTTATAGCAATAGTGGCTATTCTACAGACTTGTGTGGTGCAAATCCTAAATCTTAAACTTTGTGGAAAATGCACCTAAGCCAACTTATGTGAATTCTTACAACCAAAAGTGTCAGACTCAGCCAATTATGCAGGGGAAAGAATCAGAACTAGCAACTCCAGCAACAACATAGCGCACAAGCTAGTAACATTGAGGAAACTTTGAAGAAGTACTGGCTAAGAAAGAACAAACAGTTGTTAAGATAAAAAATTAGCAAGAGACTCAGAAAAAGCTAGAGCAAAAGTTGGGGCAACTATCTCAAGTATATAATACTAGGCCTCAAGGTGGTTTTCCAAGTGAAAATAAACCTCCTAAGAAATTTATGGCAATCACTTTGAGGAGTGGTAAAGAGCTTAATGATAGGCCTTCAAATACAAATCTGGAGGTACAAGCAGAATTAATTCCACAATAGGTTGTAGGCAAAGATGTTGATAATTTGGGGAAGTCTGAGTACCCAAAATCAAAGGCTACTGAGCAAGTGCAGGAAGGACCACCACTAAAATTCCTATAGAGGCTGAAAAGGCCAAAGAGAATGATTGTTTCAAGAATATCTTTGATACATTCAGAGAACTTCACATTAATTTGCCTCTGTTAGATGTTTTGCAAGGAATGCCTAAGTATGCTAAGTATTTGAAGGACGTGGTGACTAATAATATTAAGCTATAAGACATTAAAATGATAGCACTCACTGAGGAATGTAGCTCTGTGGTGATGAAAAAGATGCCCAAGAAGCTTAAGGACACAAGGAGTTTCACCCTCCCCATACAAATTGGTGAACGATGTGGTCCAAGATCTAAGTGATTTTGGGCAAGTATAAACTTGATACCCCCATCAGTGTTTTAACACTTTTGGGTTGGTAATGCTGAGACCATGCTCTATGGTGCTTCAAATGGCTGATAGAACCCAAGTTCATCCCAAAGAAATTATTGAGGATGTGTTCATAAAGGTAGGTAAGTTTATTATCCCTAATGACTTTATTATTTTGGATTATGATATAAATGGTAGGGTACCAATCATTCTAGGATATCTATTCTTAGCAATTAGGGGAGTGTTGATAGATGTGAAGAGGGCACTCTCACGATGAGATTGGATGACGAAAAGGTAGTCTTCAAAGTTTACAAACCACTAAATCCACCTTCCTATTACAAATATTTATGTATGATCACTGCCATAGAAGTGGATGAGTGTGGGATAATGGAGCCTAAACCACCAATGACTTCTTTGGATAGTCTCTTTGAGTTGTTCAAGCCACCCCTTAAGCCTGGAGTTGTGAAAATTATTGAGCCTGAAAAGGCTATTGCATAAAAAAGATGTTGACCTTGAGATTTCACACTCAAGAGGTCAGAAAAAAGCGAGAAGATGGCCTCTAAGTAGAAGGAAAAAGATGAAGGAATATGGTTGAGATGCAGTTATGTAGGTCATGCCACGACACTAAATCGTGCACTTCTTAGGAGGCAACCCAAGTTAAGGTAGTTATTTTATTTTCATATTTTAGTTTTAATTTTATGTAGTTTTTATTTTTGTTGAGTCACAAGTTGATAAGAAGTATGAGTATCGGAGACCTGAGCTAAGGAGCATGGCAAAGACTGGGTGTGGGGTCCTCAGACCCTCTTGATGTTTAAAGATGCTACTAGTTAGGCCTAGAGTCCTTAGGGAGTATTTCTATTCTTACTTTGAAGTATACTTTGGGGACAAAGTAGATTTTTAAGTGTGGGGTGAGAAAATTTCCATGGTTTTGGGTGAAGTGATGCTATATGCTATAGGATTTTAAATTTTAGTTGTTTTCTAGTTTTGGGTAAATTTGAAAAAATTACAAAAAGATCATCACTTTGTTCTTAGTTTTGTTGGTGTTAGTTAGTAGGTGCACACTTCACCCCCCCTCCCCTTCCCCCCGTGGTTGTTCTTTTTGGTTCTTTTCCACGAGGGAACCTTTTGAACCCAGTATCTTTTTTCTTTTTTAGGAGTAAATTTTAATTTTTTGTGTTAGGTAAGTGAGATGTTCTTGTTGATGCTATGTATGATTACATGATACAAGGTATTTTGGTTGTAAAAGCATGTTTTTGTGTGAATGAGAACTTTTGAGACACCAGGGCTCTTGTTTAAGACTCTTGTATGTTATTGGCTTAACTCTGAACTCGTCTGATTGCTTGGTTTAGAGTTTATGATAATCCTACTTTATTTGAGCATGTGCCATTTGTGATGTGAGGTTTTAAATATTCTTGGTTGTATATAATGTCTAGAAATTACCTGGTGTGTGTGTAAAGCAAAATAAAGAGTGCATTTAGGAGATGATGTAGGCATTTTGTTGATAATCATGTTTTATACCATTTTTTATCTAATTGTGTGCATAATATTAGTTAGCCCCGTTGAGCCTTTAGCCTATTCTTTGATAGCCTAATATTTAGTATGTTTCCTTTTTTTAGTTTGACCTTAATTTGATCCAAAGCTCCTAAGCTCTTTAGTTGAAAAGTAATTTGGTTAAGAAGTAAGAAAATAAGAATAAAAGAGGTGAAGTGAGTCCCTAAAAAGTAGTTATTGGTGTTTTAAAATTGATATAATCTGTGATGGGGAGTTGTGTGATGAAAAAAAAAGAAAAAGGTGTAAAAATCTAAGCATGTGCGATAGAGAATACTCCCTACTATGTATTTATGAATAAGGTTAATGAGATGGGGCAAAACGAAATATATGTGTAGATGGATATAGTGGAAATTGTTTGTTAATAGAGAGATATTAATGTATAATGTGATGCATTAAAGTGCTTAGGGAAGATAGTCATTATTCCTGGCAAAAATAGTTCCTACCTGTCCCTCAGCCTACTTAACGACCCTCAAGTCCTATTTTATCTTGAGCCTTAACATTTTAATATTAGTAGGGTACTACACTAAGATCAAGCCTATGGTTCATCATGTGTAACTTGTGAATTCTTTGGGAGAGTGGGCATAATTTGATTTTTGTACCCATTCTTGTGATCAATTGCATCTCAATGAGTGAATATGAGTAACTCTCTTATGGGCACATGTTTTATGATAGTTAGATGATTTGTATGAGCTCTTGATTGAGTAATATGCATGATTTTTCCAACTTGGTGAGTCAATTCTTGAGGTTAGGATGTTTTGGAGTAGTAGTCTATAGCTTTCAACAATATATAGCATGCTTGTGTGTGAAACTTATTATCTGTATAGTCATTGTAGTGATAGCTTGAGTGCCTTTCTTGTAGTAGTATCATTGGATTATTTTCATGATCTTTATGCTTAAGTAAAGAGTTGTTCAATGACGAACAAAACTTTAATTGTGGGGAGGTGATCTTAGGTGGATTTATGCACCTACGTTTTGTTATCTATGCATGTTTAGCTTTGTTTTGAGGAGTTTTTGTGTCTTTATTGAGTGAGTATTTGTATAAATGAGCATATAAGTATTTAATTATTTTTTTTAGTGTTTAAGGTATGTTCATAATGATTTTGGAGTGAAAACATTAAGTTAAAGTTCAAACGCGGAAACTAGTACTCTTAGCTTGAACTATGTTCCCTTCTAGTTCATCGTGTTAGATTTTATATGGTTTTGAGCTCTAATTTGTGGTGTTTGATGCTATAGGATGATTTTTGAGTTGATAAATATGATACATGGTTGATAAACAAGTTGTAAATCAAGAGTAAAAGTCACCACAAAGCTTGTACATGAAGGACAAACGCATGAAGGACAATGGAACAAAATCTGGAAAATTTGGACTCATTGGCGTGCCACGGACCCTATGCACCACGATAAGGGAGTTGCATGCCCTTGGTTGCATTCTGTAATGTCCAATTCCAGTATCTAGGTGCAATATCAGAGTGCCACGCTTCCTAGCCACCGCAATAGGGGCGTGGCACGGAGGCAAACCAAAAAGGGCCAATGTTAGTCTAGTATAAATAGGACACTTGAACATTATTGTAAACACCTTAGACGACCTTAGGGATTCAAAACACGATAAATGATGATGAAATTAGGGCTTTTAATACTTTAATATAGTTTGTTTATGTATTATAACATGGATTCATCTATTGTGATTGCGTGTCTATGAGTGGCTCAACACCCTTTTCCGGGGTTAAGGCCAAGAACATGATTAATATTGCTTATAATTGAGTTGGTTTTCGTTGATTATAATTGTTGGTTGTTTTTATATCCTTTTTATCACTAATTTAAGGATTCACAATCCTTATACTACATTCTTAATTCAATCATGATCCTGGAAGGAGGAACGATAGGACACATCATGGGATATAGGGAATAGGATTGTAACCGTTCATTCAATTGAAGTTATAATTTTTGTTTAGGATAGGAATATACCTAAGTTCCCTATTTGTTTCAATTACAGGATGAAATATAAATGTTTTAACTTAGTTGTATCATCCACTCTCAATTATGTAATTGTGAGGCTAAGCTAGATAATTGTTAGAGGCTCGGAAGACCGTAATCATGCTATGAACCCCGTGAACTAATAACCATGATAATTGACTTCATCAATGAAGTTATATATCTAAGTATGATTGTCCGTAGTGCCTTGGACATGGGTTTATCCCCATTGTTGTTCAAGACTCTTTAATTTACCTCGTTGTTTAAGTTCACCTTTAGTTATAACTCTCAGTCTCTTATTGTTATGTTTGCACTTGTTTAATCTTAATAATTGAACTATATTTGGATAGTTGCTTAACAGTAGTCCTAGTGGGATTGATACTTGGATTTTATAAGGCCATTTTACTACTTTGTGGACCACGTACACATACGTATGCACTTGGACGCAACATATAAGGAAAAGATGAAATTATACCATGAAAAAAGAACGAACTAAGGGAATTCCAACCCGGTGATTTAGTTTTGTTGTGTAATTTGAGACTTCGCTTGCTTCCTGGCAAGTTGAAGTCTAGATGGTCTAAACCATTCACCGGTGAGAGTATTTCTACATAGGACAATAGAAATATAACGAGATGGTTATGTTCCATGCATGGTGAACAAACAATGTGTTAAACATTACATGGGAAAACGAAGGAGATTAAAGTATGTACGAATGTGAGCCTTGACAAAGTCTAAGTAGTCAAGGGAGCTGGGTCGTATCGCAACATTAAATCAGGCACTTTATGGGAGGCAGCCCATGGGCTTGTTGGTGAATTCTGAGTACACAACATGGCCACATCATTCTGCGATGTTAAATCAAGTGTTAGTTGAGAGGCAATCCAAGGTTTAGTGTTAACTTTATTTTGTATTTCTCGGATAAGGAAGCATGCAAGAATCACTGACTCTAGAATAAAAAATTAGACACTTCCAGGTAAGTCTACTCATGATTATAGTCTACAAGTTATGACTTAGGTCTACAAATTATCGATTAAACTCATGAGAATCGGAATGGATTTCTTGCTCTTTGAACTTTACTCACGAGCTCGACCCAAGTCGTGAGTCGCACGCATGACTCATGGGCCAATTCATGGAAATCAGAAGTAATAATTTGGAACATTGGACTCACAATCCCAACCCATGGTTCGTGAGTCAGGCCTATGACTCATATGTCACATGTGGGCCCAAGTAAGTCATAATTTTCAAACTTTAATTAAAATAGAGAGACCCACACGCCCCGACCCGACTCGTCATCGTCTCTAAATAAAAAACCCTAAACTCGATCTAGAAATAAAACCAAACCAACTCCTAATAAAAACAAACATTTTCTCCATATAGTTCCCTCTTCTTTCATTCCAATCAAACCCTACTTCACTCTTCACCAAAATCATAACCCTACTTCACTCTCTATATGGTGAGAGGCTCTAAGATTATGAAATCAATTTGTTCTTTCTTCAATTTTCATTTGTGATAAAAGGTATGATATTTAAAGTTATAATTATGTGATTTATCATTCTTCATCATCCCAATATGGTATATAACCATGATTTTTGTCCCCTATAAATTAGACTAATATAAACTAAATGGGGATAAGTGTAATTTATGATCAAATTCGAACAAATTGGATGAAAATATTGTGTCTATTAGACTTGAAAATTTTGAGAAATCAGTGTTTAATCTCAGGTTTGAACAAACAAGTCCAACCGATGACTTATGAATTGCATTCACAAATCATGAATTGGACTCATAGGAATAAAACCTGAGATTCTGTACCTCAAAACCTTGGTCTACTTTTCATGAGTCAAGTCATGACTCGTGAACTAAGTCCACGAGTAGTAGAGTGAACTGGTGAATTGAATTCTCAGTTCACAAGCACAGTCCATGAATCATGAACTCAGTCCATGAGTAATGGACTGGACACATGAATGGGATCTGGCAGTTTCAAAGTGACTTTAATATTCACTGATTTAGTTTGAGTACTAACGCTTCTCCATACAGGTACCATGCCACCAAAGGAAACATGAAAGAAGGGTGACACAAGCAAAAAGGCTTGAGCTTAGGACATATATTTTAGACTTTGAGGTGAGTTTTCTTAGCAGAGTGGATCCATAGAAGAGTACTCTATCAATTATGCATCATTGGTACCATGCCATACATGACATCAGACCTAGAGAAAAGCTACATCCAAGGCTACCATACAGCCTACACCTCATCTGACACTTTAGGTTCCACCACAGTCTAGGCCCCAGCCTACAACACAGGCCCCATTAGCTCTAATTTCCCAAGAAAAGCCTTAAATAAAGAATGCACAAATATAACCACTTCATCACCCTATCCTTCTCCAGTTTGATGAGGAAAAAAAAGTATCTTATTCCAGCAAAAGTGAGAAGGAGACAACCGCTCTCCAGTCTAAGAAGGGGTGGAGTTAGCTGAGTCAGATAGAACCGAGAAAGAGATAGATGCTACCTAGTATAGAGAGGGAGAAGATTTCTCATAGACTGGTGAGGATGCTACTGCTTCAGCTTCAGTTGCATAGGTTCAAGGGTCCACACACACCTTTATTATGTCGACAGCTCTAGAGATTCAAAGGTATTGTGTACATGACATACAAAATATCTATGATCATGATATTGAGTTGACTGAGCAGGGTATACCAAGATGGAGCATGAATAAGGAGCTCTGCATTAGGACAGCAGACTTTACAAGGATCCCCAATGTTAAGGCCATCTTTGACAGATAAAAATCTAGATGGATGGGTGAGCCTTTTGAATCTCACAGCCCAGAGTTAGTCAACAAGTTTATTCTTTATATGTCACATCCATAGATCTGATTACACCAGTAGGGTAGAGAGCTCAGGACCAGCCTCCACTATTCTATACTTTAGTGAGACATACTCGGGTTGACTTATCCTAGTAGATGATTTAGATATTTCTATTTGGGTTAGGTTATGAGATGTCGGAGACTACTATTGAGTTTGGTTATCAGATAAAGGCGGTGAGCAATCAGATAAAGATAAAGAATTTGAATCAAAGAAGAGATTTATTGAGTTAGGTTGTTCGCTAGATTTCTGAGCATGATATTGATGCCCCTTGGGTTAAGGGGAAGACAAATATCAAGAAGTCTACTACACACTTTGCAAAAAAGTTTTGGTGGGCTATAGTTCGGCATAGGTTGTTCTCCATTTGAGCAAATAACTCATTTACATTATATAGGGTTATGCTTATGGATATCATCATAACTAGATATGATATAAGCTTCACCTAGTACATTCAAGATGAGATTCATGAGAAAGATTTTAGAGAGATTACCAATATACCATACCCTTAATTGATTTAGAGATTATGTGATGCAGTGAGAGTTACAGTATTACCAGGTATTGATTATCATGAGTAGGTGAATTAGGTTGCTGAATGGGTTGATTTGAGACAACAACAAACCAGTTGCACAGAAAAAGGCACAACCATCTACCTCATCTGGGGTGGCCCTTTGGGGAAGGGGGTCTTTAGAGTTAATCGAGTGGGTAGTTAGGCCGGCACTTGGTGGTAATCATGAGATAGATAGTCAGCCAATATAGGGTTCATCTATTGCAGGCAGTATGGGGTCACAGGCACTTCTATTCCACCTGCTACATCTACAGTGCCTCCTCACTCGCCAACTTTAGGTGTGGTTACGGTATCTTAAAAATTTCTACAGCAATTATTGAATATGTAGATGGAGTTAGCTGAGCGACAGAATCACCTGAACACCAAGTTGGCCAAGTTATTACTTAGATTTGGCCATGGGTAATACTCATGTTGAGACATTAGGGGCGTGGGTAGAGTCTGAGATGATGGTCAATATGAAGTGGTTTACTAGAGTTATATGAAAAGGTTGATATTTTTGACATCCTGATGGGGAATAGACTCTACGATGCTCGAGTTCATGATTTATCAAGTCTGAGAGAGAAGGTGGCCACACTGAGGTTTGAGGTTCATGCACTAGCCTAAAGCTACACTCCTATTATTCCCCCAGTTATACCTCTCATCTGTAGCCACTACACACCCCACTGCCATTGGTTTTTTATTTAATTGTTGGTAATGATGAGCCCCCCACTACTAGGGGCAAGAGAGAATGAGAGCCCACTGAGTAGAGTGATAGTTTTGATGAGTTTGAGAGGGACCTAAAGAAGGCAGCTAGGGATTCCCTTACACAATTTTATGCTGACTAAAGTAAGCGCAAACAAGTAGAGTTAGGAGCCTCCTCTATTCAGCCACCATTATCTCCTGGCACTGAGCCCAACGTGCCTCTGATGCCTCAGCTAGGGGCGAGTCCACATCCGATTCCTAAATCATCACAAGTATGTCTCTATTACTATGTTGTACTTCTTTTCTTAGGTATGCACAAGGGACAGTGCATCATCTTTTAGTTGGGGTGAAGGTGCACCACCATTTAGAGTTTTTGTTGTTGTGTCTTTTTTCCTAGAGTGTGCTATCATAGTAGAGCTAGCATGTCTATGATACTGTGTTGTTTGTTATATGTGCTATCTTTGTTATGTTTGATTTAGATAAAAATAAGGAATCTTAATGCAGTCATATTTTTAGGATGAATAGAATGATACCCCTCCTATTGTTGTAACTATAGGTGGATCTTGTTATGGCATTAGTGTTAGGGACAAAATAGCCATATCTTAGCATGGCATGAACCGAATAGGTATTAGTTGATAATGTAACTCTGTACTATATGAGGGTAAGACATTTATTTAGTTCACTTTATGTGTGCGATGTAGAAATTGCTCGATTATCTTGCCTAGGTTGTAGGATAGTTGGTTGGGACAGAATTTTAGGCCATTCTTAAATAAGCCCATGTGTAGCCTAAATAACCGACCAAATGAAAATAAGTATCCCTTAATCCTAAATTTGAGCCTATAGTGACCTATTTTCCTATTTTAACCCATTCACCTTCCCGCGTTTAATTACAATAAATCTATTTTGGCCTTGGTACCTCCTTGGACATTGTGTATCTCAGCTTAGGCAAATCACCTAAGTTGAGGGTGGTTATGCATAGTTGGATACTAGTATAAAGAAGACATTGAGAAAAAAAAAGGTAGGGTTAGGTATGGTAAAAAAGAAAGTGAGAAAGAGGAAAGAAAAAAAGAAACAATAAATAGGAAGAATAAAGATAAACCACACCCAATATGAAAATAAATATAGAGAAAATAAAGAATAAAAGAAGCATGGTTGAATAGTGGAGGCAAAAATGTAAGTGTAGTGTAAAGGAGGGTTGAGTCACTATTACCCATATGTACCATACCTACCCAAAACATACATTACAAGCCAAGAAAAGTCATATACTGATCCTAGTCCGATTGTCTGAAAAACTAAGGAATAGAAAATAAGGGCAAACTTATCATATTCCATGCATATTGTTTGAACTTCTTTGTGAGTGTGAGTGCCTTACTGCAGTCCCTTTATTGATATTTATTATGATTTTATGAACGTATGGTTCTTCTTTACTGTGAGGGTATATGGGTTGCATTGTTAGCTGCTTATTTATTTGGGTAATGTTATTTGCATCCATGCTTGGTTGTATGTTACTAATCTGATGCCATTACTTGATCCCTTTTGTTTTATGATATTGTACTATATGTATACACACAACAGTTTTCAAATTTATACAGGGAAGGGATTGAAAGTTTGTACAAAAATAAATGAATTGACTGTAGTAGGTGCCTTAGGTTTCTTAGTTAAGAATCATGGGTGTTTATTGTGTTTATTTGCCCGATGACATGCACACATTCTTACGTAGAGAGTGTTGATGTTCCATGACTTTATGGCACTTTCGACACTTAAAACAAGGTAATTATCCAAGAATTTGAGTATTTTTGTTGGATACAATGTATTTTGTTAATTGTATAGAAAAATAGATTTTGAATAAAAACTAAGAAAGAAGGATGAAAAGCGGTTGAGTTAGTGACCCACGAGTTGATCCACGCTCATAGATGGGACCTAAGGCTTATGAGTAGCCTATGACTTGATTTGAAGCTGAAAAGTAAAGTCAGATTCCTATGAGGAACCTACGACTCATGAATTCAACCTACAACTCATGGGTGGCAAGCATGAGTGAAGTACTAAAGATTGAAGCTAGATCTGATTTCTCTAATTGAGAGCCATGACTCGTGGGTCTGCTCCACGACTCAACCCATGAGTCATAAAATATTGTAAACCGATTTTGTCTACACGTTTTAGGATAGGATTTGTTTTGTATCTATAATACTCCCTTGATATTTAATGATTAGCTTACGCACTTTTACATTATTTTTGAGGTTCAAAGATGTATTATTTCTTTTGGAATCATTGATATTGGTTTTTAGGGTTTCTAATCAATTGGAGAATTTGGTTTTTCATTTTACTATTGTAAGTATAAAAATATACTTTCATATACGGAATCTTATCATGTGCTTACAATTATAATTAGCTAAACCCCATAACTAGGGTTGTGGGAACCATAATGAATTAACAAAATAGGTTAAGTGTGAATTCATTCTAGATCGGTGTTCTTGCATTTATTGGCATTTCCTTCGTTTGATTACTTTCTTAATGGTTTAAAATGTTAGGAACTCACTTGTATTCTAAACTTGCTCGAGAAAGGTATAGATTGGAAAAAGGAAATAACAACAGTAATTTAAACCTACCAACCTTCATCTAATTAACTTGAGCCTTAAATGGGATAGTTAATCTGAGATCACAAAACAAGGGTTAGTAACGTGACGCTCTGAGTTCTAGAGGAGATGAGTAAAATTCAGTTAGTAAAGGACGATGGGTGGTTAAGTGATACCTAGCTTGTTAGATTTTCCATGAAAGAAATCGGGATAATCTATAAAGCATGAACAGCTGTGGAGTTAGGAATTCATGGGGAATACAATCCTAGTGCTCGTCTTATCTTGATCACAATCCAATTAACCAAAAATGATTACAATTATAACTTACTTTTACAAAAACAAATTATTTATGTAATTCCCAATTACATCAACAAACTCTTGATAGACATTCGGTGAATTCCTCATGGGATCGACCCCAACCTTGTAGGGTTCTATATTTGATTCAACAGTCACTTTATACTTTTCAAAAGATGTAATTTGGGCAAAACCATCCACGTATAAGGAATTTGACTCATCTATTGGCAGGAAGAGACCTTTATCCTTAGATGTTTAATCTTTGGCTAACTAAATGGTTCAACTTGATATTTCGACACTTAGGCGTATTTTAGCATATATTAGGGCTAGATCTTTATTGTTGGAGTAGATTTGAGCTAATTGGTTGGATGATGATAAGTTAAGGATGATTCATGATAAAGTATAAGTAGTGAGGCAAAGGCTGCATTCTTGATCCCAAAGGTATTTTGAGGATTAATGGTCATTTTTGTGTGCCAATAGTTGATGGTTATATTAGATTGATCTAGGAGGAGGCTCATTGTTGAGGTATTTTATTCATCTAGGAGAGACAATGATGTATCATGATTTAAAGCAACACTATTGGTGGTATGGCATGAAGAATGACATTATCGAGTTTGTGGCCATGTATTTGAATAGTAAATAGGTAAAGTATGAGCATTAGCATCGAATGGTACTATGCAGAGGATGTATGTTCCCGAGTAGAAGTGGGAGCGAATCACTATGGATTTTGTTGTTAGCCTACCCTCGTCCTAGGGGAAGTTTATCTTTCTTTGGGTGATTGTGGATCGATTGACTAAATTGGAACACTTAGTACCTGTAAAGGTGAACTACAATGTGGAGCAGTTTTCCAAGATCTATATTTATGATATTATTCTATTGCATAAAATTCCTATCTCTGTTATTTCTGCTAGAGGTATCCAATTTACCTTAAATTTCTAGAGAGAGTTGGGTACTCGGCTTAATATGAGCATAACTTGTCAACCTCATATAGATGACTAGTTAGTACGAGCCATTCAGGTGCTAGAGGACATGTTTCGAGTATGTGTTATGGATTTTGGTGATCATTGAGACTAGTTTTTAACCTTAGCAAAGTTCTCCTAACATAAAAGTTATTATTCTAGCATTTAAATAGTGCCTTTTGAGGCTTCATATGAGCGAAGGTGTAGATTTAGGCGTTAGAGCTTTGATTTATTGAGAGACTCAATGGATAGGGTTAGATTAATTTAGTAGAGGATTGTGGTGCCCGGAGTAGGTAGAAGAGTCATGTGATAGACAAGTTTCTGATGTAGCATTCATGCTTGGTAAGAAAATTTTGTTGAATGTATCACCTGTGAAGAGTGTGATGATATTTGGGAAGAAAGTAAAGCATAGTCTGAGATTTATTGGGCCTTTTGAGATTTTTAAATAGCTTGTAGATGTGGTGTATAGGCTAATAGTTATTCATCTAATACTATGTTGAAGCAATAGTGTCCAAATGATTTTCATGTGATACAATGGGATTCAATTGCATTAGATCATGATTTGTCCTTTGAGGAAGAGCCCATTACTATCTTAGATAGACAGGCTAGAAAGTTGAGGTCCAAGCACTTTGATTCTATGAAATTTTAGGGGATATATACCCCAATTAAGGAGGCTATATGGGAGGTTGAGTGTAATATGTAGAGTAGATACCCCAAACTTTTCACTAATTCAAGTGCCTTATTTGCTTTTTCATTCAAGGATGAACTAGTGTTGTAGTGGTGGATAATATAACGATCCTTATTGTGATTTTTAGCTTTTAATGTGTTTTAATAATTTTTTTCATTTCCTATAGTTTCTATATATTAGTTATGAGTTGTGGGAATGGTTAGCAAGTTCCCTGAAGCACTCGGGAGTAGTTAAAGTGAGTTTGATATTTTGAGTAGCCTTATAAATGATTAGTGTGACTTTACCCAATTTTTGTGATCTAAGCATTCGATAGTGATTTTGTCAGTTTCATTAGATTATCGATTTTGGGTTAGTAGCATTTGGGTTTCGAGCTTTCATATTGTGTTTTGACTCTTAGGTGAAAACTAGTTAAATTAGCCTAAAAGGGGTCAAAGAGGGTAACTTGTTGAAAACAACCTCTTTTGATAAATCTAATTGTTCCATAAGGTCTAGAACATCTAAATTAGCTTAGTAGTATTATTGTTTTATTTATGTGAGATCCAGAATGCATCTCGAGGGTCTATTCGGAAGATTTTAGATCATTTGCTTCAGTTGAGTCATTGTCATCTAGTGTAGCCTTAGTTCTTTATTGTGATCGCATGGCCTTGTGTCGCGATCACAAAGTTTGGCCCAGATCCTCAGTGTTATCGGTGAAGGGTTAACCGCGATCGCAAAGATTTTTTTAAGTGGATCGGGTTGAGTTGCTTATCATGGTTGGTAGGCCCACCTCCCGTAATCGTGATGATCAATTTAATAATCGGTCAATGTTGACCTTCACAATCGTGTGGTGTTGTCCATGGTCGCGGGGCATTATGTACCTGAATAGTGTAAACATTCTCAATTTTCACCCTTTTTGGACTTAGAAACCTCAGGAGTGACGATTTTAAAGAGAGTTTTTCATCAAAGATGTTTGGGCAAGCTTATAAACTTGATTCAATCATTATTGTTGATTTTATCTTAAAAACATCTTCAAAACCTTGGTTTTAAATTTAAAATTTTGGGGTTTTACCTGGTAAAGTGAGAAAATATTTTCTTGAGGATTTCAACCTCAATTTCAAATTGTTTTTTGATGAGTTATCACATTTAGGATCCTTGAGGTATGAGAAATATTATTCTTCAATAAAATTCTAGTTTTTACCATTTTCCCTTTGGGGTCAATGTTTAATTATTTTAAACCCAAAATAAAAATAGGTAATATGAGTATCGTTAGACTCTTTTTGATGTGTTACATTTTTTATATATTGGGTTTGATCCAAGGCCGCACCAAAAGGAAAAACTCCTATTTGAAGGGTTCAGGCTTGTGTTTTGATTTTTTGAGTTAGATTATGGCTTAATTTTCTTCAAATCGGATTGGGTAGTTAACCATTCACGTGAAGTATGCTATGGGTTGCTGAGTTATCATGAGATTCATTTTTTGAGATTGTTATTTTATTGTGTTGCGTGTATGGGGGCTTATGTGAGTAGTGTATTTGACTTGAGAGATTATTATTGTTTTGATTCTTGTGTGGAGGCTTATGTGAGTATTATATTTGACTTGAGAGATGATTATTATTGTGATAACTGAGTGGGGATTGGTATTGGTATGTTTGAGCATTATTTGCCTTTACTATTATTGTGATGCCCCAAGAGGGGCTTGAAATGATATTTTTAATATCTTACATGACTCTTCATTATTATGGTGTCATATGATGATGTATCATGATTTATTGAGATTTAAGAAGATTTGAGTTTACTAATACCATCATCAAATTGATTTTACATGATATTGTTTGGTTATGAGCATGTCTCCTCCTTTAATTCATCTACATACGTGGAATTGGTATCACAGATAAATACTATTTTATGCAAAAAAAAATAAAGCACTTTGTAAAACTCTTGATCAAGGGATGCGCCGACAAGGATGATTGATATTGTGAAAGTATATGGGATACAAACCCCATAGGTCTTGTCCTGAAAGCTTACGCTCGAAAGGTGTATACGAGGTGATATTGAAACATTTCATCCTTATCCTACTATTCATTGCATTGCACTGCATCATTTGCATTACTTTTATGCATTTGTTATTAGCTATTTAGTTTTTCCTTATAGATTCATGTGTAATTATTCTTATATAGATATTATACTTGTAGAATTTTTAGGAGATAGGGTTTGAGACATCGTTGGCAACTTTTTTGTATGCAGGTGCACGCGTGCTCATAGTATTCTTTACTTGTTCAGTTTTCTACATTGCTTAGTCGCCCTATTATATGTATTGAGTATAAGTGGATCGTACTCACTCCTACTTTTTGTACCCTTTCAATGTAAATCCTAGTTTAAGTGCGACGTGTGGAGCATAAGATCGTATTATGTTTGAGGATGATTTGAAGTACGGGCGAGTTCTTCATTCTGGGATTGATTCCGGACTTCATCTTATCTTCATTGTCTTTATTTTGTTTATCAGAGATAGACTTGCATATTTTCATACTCTTTATATACATTAGTGTTTTTTACTCATGACACTAGATGTTGGAATTGGAGTTGTATTTTGTTTAGTTTTAAAAATTATTGGTTTTTATATATGGTCTAACTTTCTTATAAAGTCTCGTATTTGGGTTTCTTTATTTTATTTTCGCAATTGTTTACTTATTTTGGTGTTGGGCTTACCTACCCAGGGCTAGAATGGGGTAGATGACATCATGATCTCGATTTTTGGGTTGTGGTATAAAAACTGCATCTTACCAGAAGTTTTTTTTTTAAAAGCATTTTAGAGTAAGCACTTTTCAAAGTTAAATATTATAAAAAGCGTTCAAGAGACAAGCCACGGAGCGAGGCCTAGACAAAATGCATCAAGGAGTTATAGAGAGGCGAAAGCATTGAAAGGAATACTCCATACAATTTAAGGCATTTGTCTAAGCGTTAGGACGTTCTAAGCTTTAGAGAACAAACCCAGAAAATTTTACAAAGTAAAATAATTCTTTTCTATTAAATTCTTAATTTAAACTTAATAATAAAATATTTAATTGTTAAATAGTCAAATAAAAAGTAAAAGAAAATTTTAAAGTCACACTTTTACATGTATTGGTCGGTTTGTGTCGATGGTGTTGCTACTCAAGGAGGTATTGATTATACACATTCTTTTCGTGTCGATGGTGTAGCTACTCAAGAAGGTACTGGTTATACGCATTCTTCTCCCTGGCTCTTTCTTTTCTTTTAGTTCTTTTCAAATCACATATTGACTAATTTTAACCATTTTAAGGTTATTTATTTTTTTATTTCTTTTCAATAAAATATGTGATAAAATAGGTGCGTAAATATATTGATCGAGTAATGGAACAATGGGGGTTGATTAATTATGTACTATATTTTAGACAAATTTTTATTTTTAAGGAAATATAATAATTTATTATATGAAGAGTTGACTTTATATATCAGTTGTATTATGTGGCTTTGGTTAGTTTTGCTTTTGCTGAAGGAGTTTTAGATACATCTTCCACTGATTTTTTCTAATTTTTGATCTAATTTACTTTATTTTGGTAATTTATCTTTTTTTAAAATATTTTTTTATAATTAAATTAATAAATAAATTAAATATTCATGGGCCTTACACCCCATTGCCTTCGGACTTATGCATTGCCCTGTACCGAATAAAACGTCTCGCCTTAAACTTTTAGAAATTTAGCAAAAAATATTATAATCACTCAAAAGTGTGTTTATAAGTATATAAAATTGACATAAAAAATAAATTAATTAACAAAAATTGACTTAATTGACTTTCCATAATGTGTATTAAAGTGTTTTTTATTCAAAAGTACTTATCAAAAAGTGAGATATTTGGCAAAACAATTGGAAAAATAAGTGATTTTAGGGAGTAGCAGAAATTTATTTTCAAAAGTTAAAAAAAGTGACTTCTTCCTAAAACGCTTTTGAAAAAAATAAGCACTTTCCAAAAGTGTGGTCAAACACTAACTGCTACTCAAGGTGTTTTTTAAATTTATTGACAAAGACAACGGTTAGGTCCCAAGGATTTCAGTGTGATTTTGAGCATTTAGACGATTTGTTAGAAGTTATGGCTTATTGTTGACTTTAGTAAACATCTAATGAGAACAACCTCTGCTAAAAATTCTGAATGATCATTGAGTCCAGAATGTCGAATTTAAGCTAGTAATATGATCGGTTTATACACGTACGATCTTGAAAGAATTTCAAGATCCATTTGAGATATTTTTAGAATTAAAATTTTAGTTGATGCATCAAATTTGGTGCAAGCCATTTTTCCTATTTGCATTCATGACACGCTTTACGCAGTCATGTAAAGCAAAGTAGTTATGCATCATGATCGCGAGAGGGTGGCACACGATCACAAGAGGGTCACACACGATTGCGATGGAGAGGTTGCGTCACGATCCAAAAATTAAGGGTCGTGATGGCACTTGTTGCGGCAAGCCTTGACAAGTAAGCCTATCACACAAACTGATACAAAAGGAAAAATAATAATAATAACCCAAAATAAGGCTTCTAGAACGATGGGGAACAACACAATATAATAAATACAAAAGAACACAACCAAAGATATCATATCATAATCCCAAAACATGGTGTCACAGTGTAAGAACTAACTAGTACAACTCGAGATCAAAATACAAAAGATATCCAAAATAGGAACAACTTTGTCTTTCAATGTAACTAAAGACATAGTCTAAATAACAAAAGGTTGTAGTCAACTCCAGAGGCAATAATCCAACTGCTACCTAGAATAGCTCCAAATGTCACCCAAATCAACCACCACGAAGCATACTCGAACCTGAATCTGCACCGAAGGGGTGCAGTAGGACGAGTAAGGTCCACTTGTACACAGTAGGTATCATAGGTTGACTAAGCAAAGTAGAAAATAAAGTATACAAAATACATACTAAGGGCACGTCACCTGCAATCAGAAAATGTCCCACAACGGTAGCCCACACCGTCTCCACTAATAGTTTTATAATATTCACATATATCATAGCAAACACGAGAAAGAAAGACAAGTAGACAGGTATCACACATAAAAATACGAAAGAAAATATACATAGATAGATATCACATCAAGGAAAAAATGCATTACAGATATGTACTAAGTAAATACAAATGCAATGGGGATGATAATGATAATGATAAGGATGATGATAATAATGATGATGATGCCCGAGGTTGTCGCATAACCTCCGTATACAGTACGGAGCTAAAGCTTCCCAAAGTAGGACTCATGGGGGATTCATTAACCCATATACAACCAATATCCACTATCAATATCCATACCTCCGTTAAGGCACATCCTTCGATAGAGGGTTAAGGATGTCACATTTTCTGTCAAAAAAAGTCAATCTTCCCAATATTTCCAGAATTTCCATGATGGTACCAATGTTTCGTAAATGTATAGGATATGAGGATATAATGCACACAGCCAACCTGAATAAGAATTTCTATCTCCAACCAATATACCAACCAAGTAAGCTAATAATCCACTTAATATTGTCAAACCATCCAAGAAATCCAACATGAACCATATACCAAAAGAGTAAAATACATCAAAATATACTATTGATACCACATTAGGCTTTTTAATTAGACAGGATACAATTAATTTCACATACACAAGGCCAAACATTATCATATAAGATCTCACATGGTCACACATAGAATTAATATTTCAAAACCGCCAAATAGCATCAATATATAGGCCCCCACATGGGCACAACACAATAGTATATTCATTTTCATAATTAGTTCCCACACCCTTAACATGATTCTGTACCAATATCAACTACCCAACCTAGTCTAGAGAAAGTTAAGCCATAACCTACCTTAAATGCCAAAAATTGATTCAAAGGCCTTCTATCCGAAGCCTTACTCCTCACGAATGGACTCGGAATTACTTAAAACAAAGAATTATAGAATCTATGCATCAAAAAAAGCCAAAAACACCCATATTGCTTATTTTCAAGTCAGGGTCAAAACAGATCCCCAAAATGGATTTTCAAAAAGAAGAGTAAATCATAATATTATTTTAAAAACATGTTTCCCATATTTTTAGGTATACAGCTGCAAATTCAAGCAAAAATGAGTTAAAAACGAGGTCCAAATCTAAAAAAAATATTCTTAAGCTTTACCAATAAAAGTCTCTGAAATCCATTTTAAAATCGAGAATTAAAGTTGTTTTGAAGGTGAAATAGAAAGAAAAGTGACAATTGTAAGATTAGAAACTCACCTAAGTGAAAATGGATTGAAATTGGGGTTTAAATCGAAGGGTTCAATTTTTAGGCCTTCCGGGCCAAATCCCCAATTTTTACTTTTCAATCCGCATTAACACAGGAATTAAATAATAAAAATCAATGAAGAAGGTTGAAATAGGTGTTTAGGAGCTTACCCAAACTTAAAAGTGGAAGAAACTGCTCAAAATCACAAAACTCTAAGCTCCACGTCTCAAGGTATATATAGTCCAGGCATCACATACATAACCAAGTGTCACGTACGGGGTACCTGGACTGATAGAAGGTATCTCTATCGCGACTTGGTCCTCACATATGCGGGACTCATGATCGCGGTCGAGATATCACATATGCAACACTCGCGCCTGATCTACTAAGTTGCGTATGCGACCAACCACGTACGGTTGCGATGGCACCAACACCAGCTGGGGACTTAGAGAATTCCAAGTCTTCGCGAACCCCTTGGGACTCATCAAGAACCCCATGAATGCAAACGAGCTATGCTACCCTATCAAATTCGACGTTATGGACTCAATAGCAATATTAGATTTTTGAAAAAAATATTGTTTTCACAAAGTTAACCCCCGAGACCCAATTTCACAACTTTCTGAATTGAGGGTCGAAGTGAGATATAAAAGCCATAAAACCGCACTAACCATGTACCACTCTAAAATCAACGTCTGGATCTATTGGTGCAGTCCATTTTGCCATCTAACACACAGATCAACAAATATTGACTGAAGTTAACTATAAGGCTTTTCAAGATACCAAAAACTACGATATCACATAAACTACATCGAAACACATTGGGAACCGTGTCTAGCATCACCACACCCCAAAAATACCATAACACAACCACGGGGAGAGGTAAAATGGTCAAATCACACATAAATAAATGTTTCACAGAAATCATCAAAAATTAGGTTGTTACATCATTCACTGCAAAAAATCTAGTTCCTCCTCGAACTAAAGGCAGGAGAAAATACCTGGATTAGTAAAAATCTAGGATCTACACATATCAGACTCGGCCTCCCAAGTAGCCTCATCTACAGGTCGATGTTTTCACTGGACCTTAACCACTAGAGTAACTCTAGAACGCAACTGTCTAACAGCCCTAGCGAAGATGGAGAGAGACTTCTCAACAAAAGACAACCTTTCATCTAATTGAATAGAATCCTAATGAATGACATGAGACTCATCCAGAATATACCAGTGAAGCATGAAAACATAAAAAACTGGATGAACAGTTGATAAAGCTAGGGGAAAAGCCAACTCATAAGCTACATCACCAACAGGCCGAAGAATCTCAAATGCCCAATATACCTGGGGCTAAGCTTTCCCCTCTTCCCAAACATCATTACACTCTTTATGGGAGAAACTTGAAGCAAAACACGATCACCAACACTATATCTCAAGGCACGAAGTCTGCGATCTGCATAGCATTTTTCCTACTCTGAGTCACTCGAAGTCTATCCTGAATGATCTAAACTCTATCGAAAGACTCACGAAGCAAGTCCGTACCTCGAGGTCTAACCTCAAAAACCTCAAACCAACCAACTGGAAAGTGATAATGCCTACCATACAAGGCCTCAAAAGGAGATATATCAATATTGAAATGGTAGCTATTATTATATGCAAACTCCACCAAGGCTAAATTTTGCTCCCACTGACCACCAAAATCCATCACACAAGCGTGGAGCATATCCTCTATAACTTGAATAGTCCGCTCTAACTAACCATCGGTCTGGGGTGGAATATTATGCTAAGATCAACCCGAATACCTAACTTATACTGAAAGGTCTTTCAAAAGTGAGATGTGAACACTGCACCTCGATCTGAGATGATAGACACTGGAATACTATAAAGACATACAATCTCACAAATATAGATAGGTCCAACCTCTTAGCACGATAGTAACTTGAACTGGAATGAAATAGGTAGATTTGGTCAATGGATCCATGATGACCCAAACATTATCAAAACCATGCAAAGTATGAGGCAACCCAGTTGTAAAGTCCATAGTGATCTATTCCCACTTCCACTCGGGAATAGGTAACCATTGAAGCAATCCACCAAGCCTCAAATGCTCGGCCTTCACCAGCTAGCAATATCGGCAACAAGCTACAAAATCCGCTATAGCCTTTCTCATACCACTCTTTCAGTAATGTTGCCTCAAATCACGATACATCTTAGTCACTCCCGGATGAATAAAATACCTGGAATAATGGGCCTCCTCCAAAATCAATCTAACCCAATCACCTACTCTAGGAATGCAAATCCGACCTTCGATCCTAAAAATATCATCTAAATCGAGTAAGTCTTTCTTAGACTCACCGCTAAACACCTTATCCCGAATTAGTCTCAATCCAAAACATTAAACTAATGAGCTTAAATTTGCTCCATCAAATAAGACCTAGCCTCCACGTATGTCAAAACAGACCCAGGTGTCGAAATATCAAGCCTAACAATATGGTTAGCTAAAGAATAACCACTAAGACCAAAGGCCTTTCCTGGGTCAAAAGATGCGCCAAGTTACCCATGCTAGTCGACTTTCGACTTAAGACATCTACAATGACATTAGTCTTTCCCTAATGATAGAGAATAATTAAGTCATAATCCTTAAGAAACTCAAGCCAATAACGCTACCTCCTATTAAGATCTCGCTGGGTGAAGAAATATTGAAGGCTATGATGATCCGAGAAAATCTCACAGCAAACTCTATACAAGCAGTGTCATCACAACTTTAAAGCAAAAACAACCGCACACAACTCTAAATCATGGGTAGGGTAATTCTTCTCATAAGGCTTCAACAGATAAGAAGCATACGCAATTATTTTACCCTCCTACATCAACATAGCACCTAACCTAACACCTAAAGTATCACAAAAATGGTAAAACCCATGACCTTTTGGGCAAAGTCAAGATAGGAGTTGATGTCAACAAATCTTTGAGCTTTTGGAAGCTTACCTCACAAGCATTGAACCACTGAAAAAAAACGTTCTTCTGAGTCAACTTGGTCAATGGAGCTACAATGGATGAGAAACCCTCAACAAAATGCCGATAGTAACCTGCTAAGCCAACAAAACTCTAAATCTCAGTGGACGAAGTAGGCCTAGTCCAATCAATAACTGTTGCAAGCTTGATTGGATCAACCATAATACCTTCCTTAGTCACCACATAACCTAAGAAAGAGATAAACTCTAACCAAAACTCATACTTGGAGAACTTAGCATACAACTTCTCATCTTTCTCTAAAGCACAATTCGCAAATACTTCTCATGATCAGCCTTGCTCTTAGAATAAACCAAGATATCATCTATAAATATAATAATAAAGGAGTCGAGATACGGTTAAAATACTCAATTTATCAACTTCATGAACGTGACTAGGGCATTGGTTAACCCAAAGGACATGACCAAGAACTCATAATAACTGTATGGAGTTCAAAAAGTTATCTTTGAAATATCTGAAGCTCTAATTCTCAACTGGCGCCTTCGAAAACACCAAAGAACCTTGAAGTTGAATGAACAAATCATCAATACGAGGAAGAGGATACTTATTCTTAACCGTCATCATTTTCAACTGTCGATAATTAATACACATATGCATAGACCCATCATTTTTTTTCACAAACAAGACAGGCACACATCAAGGTGATACACTAGGTCAGATAAATCCTTTATCCAACAACCCCTGTAACTGATCCTTCAATTTCTTTAGCTCGGTTGGGGTCATCTTATAAGGAGGAATAGAAATGGGCTTAGTGCCTGGATCAACATCAATAGCAAAGTCAATATCACAATCAAGAGGCATACCAGGAAAATTCATAGGGAACACATCTATGAATTCATGAACAACTCAAATAAAATCTAAAGAGAGAGGTGAAGTAACACTAGTATCATGAATTGAGCCAAATGAGATAGACATCCCCTCTCAATCGAGCGATGAGCCTGAATATATAATATAACCCTCTTAGGACCCGAATGAAGTGCATCTTTCCAAGCTATCATTGGTACACTTGGTGAAGCTAAGGTCACAGTCTTAGCATAACAATCTAGGACGACATGATAAGGAGCCAACCAATCCATACCGAAGATGAAATCAAAATTTACCATATCTAATACAATCATATTTACCCAAGTCTCACGCCCAGCAAAAGTCACAACACAAGATCAATACACCTGATCTACTACTAAAGAGTCTCCTACGAGGTAGATACATAAATAGACACATCAAGAGGCTTAAAAACTAAATCAAAACCCAAAGCAAAGTATGCATACACATAGAAGAAAGTCAATCCTAGATTAAATAATACAAATGCAGGTCTGAAACCAAAAAGAACAATACATGTGATGACAACATCGGATGTCTCTTTCTCTTGTATGGAGGGTATAGCATTGCACTGTCCATGACCACCAACTGACTAAATATCCTCGTGGCCACCACCACGGGATCAACTACCTCTACCTTACACATCTCTGGTAGAACCTAACATAACCCGCCTGAGGGCCTTATTGTAATGGGCATCCCAAGTCTGTCCAGGACCGGAGACCATCCCCATTACCCAACCTAACTTCCAGATGCCTGCCCCGAGTTGGCTGAATCCCGAGCATGTAACAACATAATGTAACAACTCACATAAAGACTCTGGGATAAGGTCACAATCGTGACCAACCCAACCGAGTCCAACCATCTCATACCAATAACCCAACCATACCAAATCGATACTGAAATAAGGGTCATAAACCAGGCCATAACCAAAGATGTTCCAAAACATAATATAATTAATCATAAAATAAAATATAACGGAACAGTAAGAAATTATGTCTAATGATGCCAGTCTCAATACCAATACCAATGCTAAGGCTGATACCTATACCGATCTTGCCCATTCTAACTGATAACAGTACCACAAAGCCTCTAACCAAAAGAGTAATAAAAATGTGTTGGGACATGCCCCCAACAATGGCCAAAACCAATATCCAAAATAAAATTAAAGTGACTAGAAAATATTCATAACATGAAATGGAGCCTTTCGAAAGGATGGAAGCTCACCACTTCAGTTCAAATGTTGATTCCCGAGTCAATCACTATTTAGAAGGAGTAGAATGGCAGGTTCCTACATAGAGTGGGTATACAGCCACTAGTAGATGGGTTAGCAGGTGAACGCTAGTATAATCTTAGAAGAAGGATAAAATAATGCCATTAATAAAACCAAGTAAAACCATTCATACAGACACAACCATACATATATATATATATATATGTATATAACCATGTTGGGAAAGCGGATCGGGTTTAGCATGCCTTTAAAACCTTTACCTGGGTAGTGTGGCTTTGCCATCCTAAACCATCCACGAGCTATATGGGCTTAGCTCTCCCTGCTAAAAGGGCCCCAATGCGTGTAGCTGCACGACTAGGGAAAAAAACCTGGGATGACTAATACACCCCCAAAATATAGTGTGACATCATGCCCACGGCCACCAAGACCAACCTCACATAGGCAAATATGAGTTTTCAATTTTGATCCCCCCGGGACCTTCATCTTCTATGACTTTGCTACAATCCCGCAATTATTGCCCAGTTAAAACCATTACTAAGCAACCAACCAATCTATTTACCATTTATTAACCAAGGCCATTTAGAGGTGGCATTGTCATACTAACCATACTTGCAAGTACTATCCATAGCCAACAATATAAAGGTTTAAGGGGACTTCCAAGTACCCTTTCATTTACCATATTAAACCACTTGAGGGATTCATATACCCCATAAGAATAATCATTTAGCCATTTACCTTTCCAAACCATTTAACCCATGCATAATTCCTTTACCAAGTTTTAAAACAAGCAAGAGTTCCATTAAAATACTCAATGTAATATAAACATTATTATAGGCATTTTGTCAAACACATTAGGGGCATAATATAACAAAAAACAACCAATTACCATTAAACCATTCCCATCCAATCCAATTATCCAAAACTACCAATAATACACATAAAGCATAATTAAAATCATGGAAAACCATAATCAACCATTTAAAATCATAAACCCCAATTCATATTTGAAAACAAAAATGATACAATCAATGAAGTCATGAAAACATTCATAAAAACTATGCTTTTAGTTAGAATTAATAATGAAGGAAAAGAATGTGCCTTAAACCAAAATGATCATGGAAAGAAATCACCAAGACAAGCCCCAAGTCAATCCTCCAGTTGAAACCCTAGCTTCCTTTGCCCAAAAGCTTTTGAGAGAATTATAGAGTGTTTAGAAGAGTTTCTAAGTGTTAATGAACGGAATAATAGGGTAAATAACCTTCCAAGTAGGTTAGAAGTCGTCGGACCTTATTAGGATAAGTTGGAAAATGTCCAGAATATCCCTACTTAGGTTGTACCAAAATCCCGTCATAGGGTTACGACTGACCCTCACGAGTCGTACCCTCCAATACGAGTGGTACCCTCCGCTCGTATCATAGCCTCAACCTTTGGATCAAACACTATCCAACATATGACTCATCCAATTAAATCGTATCCAAAGCATACGATATGTACCCTTCATGCGTATCCCTGGCAGATTTAAACCCAAGAAAGATTTAGACACTATCTACCATATGAGTCCTGGGTGCGACTCATACCCTGGCTTATGGCTCATGGTGAGCCACTCGTACTCAAATCCACCCTAAGTAACCAAGTCTAAGATTAAGTTAAGAAACTAAACAATCCATAACCACCAATACGACTCATACCCCTAAGTCGTATCCATTATAGTAACCAATATTCATCCCACCAACTAACACTGGTCAGCATACTACTCAACCATACCATCTATACCCCAACATACAGCTCGTACCCTTGAGTCGTATTGGGTCCAGAGATTAGAATTCCAGGAAATTTTCTATGGTCCAAAAACCAGGGTATTTAAGTCTCCCCTACTAGGAACATTCGTCCCTGAATGACGGACAAGGTAGGGGTAACCACACGCACGAGTCATTTGCATTATCAAATATATTTCCAATCCTTAACAAAGTTTGAAAACAAAGAGGCAAAGATATTAATCTTTCCTTTAACAAACTTTGAAAATAAAGATGTGCTAAAGAACGCATACCTTCCGCACGAATCCCAGGAGCAGAAACCAAATGTGGATATTTGCACTTCATTTCCTCCTCTATTTCCCATGCAGCTTCTTCCACCTTATGGTTCCACCATAGAACCTTAACAGAAGCCACATCCTTAGTCCGCAACCGACGAACCTGCCTATCCAAGATCTCAACTGGGATTTCTTCATAAGACAAAAAAGCTATGATACCCAATCCTTCGAAAAGAACAATTGAAAAAGGATCACCAATGCACTTTTTCAACATAGAAACATGAGAGACCGGATGAACCAAGCTCAAGCTAGAAGAAAACTCCAACTCATAAGCAACATAACCAATTCTCCGCAAAACCTCAAAAGGACCAATATACCGGGGACTGAGTTTCCCCTTCTTACCAAACTGCACTACTCCCTTCATGGGAGATACCTTGAGAAAAACCTTATCCCCAACCTCAAATAAGTCTTTATGCCTAATATCCACATAGGACTTTTGGCAACTTTGGGCAGCCTTAAGACTCTCCCGAATCACCTTCACTTTCTACATAGCCTGGTAAACCAAGTCGGGACCAAACATGTCCACCTCACTAAGCTCAAACCAACCAATAGGAGATCTACACCTCCTACCATATAATGCCACAAAAGGGGCCATACATATAATAGAATAATAGGTATTGTGGTAACCAAACTCCACCAAAGGTAGATGCTCAACTCAATTGCTACCATAATCAATCACACAAGTCCGAAGCATATCCTCCAATGTCTAAATAGTTCTCTCTGCTTGCCCATCCAATCTGTGGGTAGAAATCAGTACTCAGACTAACCTTAGTCCCCAACTCTTTCAAGAAAGATCGCTAGAAGTGAGACTTAAACTGCGTGCCACGATAAAAAATAATCAAAATAGATATCCCATGCAGCTTAACAATCTCTTGAAGATACAATTTCGTATAATCCTTCACCGAGAAGGTAGTCTATACTGCCAAAAAGTGTGCAGACATAGTCATCCTATCCACGATGACCTAAATGAAATCATATTGATTTCAAGACAGAGAAATACCAGTAACGAAGTCCATATTGATCACTTCCCATTTTTACTTGAGCAATTCAATTTCTTTATACAACCCTCCTGGCCTCATGTGCACATGCACTTGGCCACAAAATTAGTCATATCCCTCTTCATGCCATTCAACTAATAGATCTCTTTAAGATATGATACATCTTAGTCAAGTCGGGATAAACAACATAGCACGATTCATGCGCCTCAACTAAAATTCTTTATTGCAACCTGTCGACATCAGGAACACACAACCTCCCTTGGTACCGTAAAGTACCATCATCATTGATCTTAAACACCATTACTTTTTGCCTACCAACGTCACTCTTGATTCTCATCAAGATAGGATCTAGCATTTTCTTCTCCTTAATCTCTGCACCAAGAGATGATCGAACTATTTCTTGCACTACCACACCACCATTCTTGGAGTGTAAGAGGCTAACTCCAAGATTATTCAAACGATGAATATCCTTCACCAATTCCCGATTTCCTTCTTCCATATGAGCCAAACTCCCTATGGATAACCTGCTAAGAGCATCAACAACTACGTTAACTTTACCTGGGATATAGTGAAGACTTATATCATACTCTTTGAGAAGCTCAAGCCATCTCCTCTGCCTGAGGTTAAGCTCACTCTGAGTGAACAAATACTGTAGACTCTTATGATCAGAAAAGATATCCACATGAATGCCATACAAATAATGCTGCCATATTTTCAAAGTAAACTGAACCGCCAACAGCTCTAAATCACGAGTAGGATAATTCCTTCCATGCACTTTCAACTGCCTAGAAGCATAGGCAAATCGCCTTCCCATGCTGCATCGAAACACAACGAAGACCTACCCAAAATTATCATAATAAACCACGAACCCTTCATGCCTTTCGGCAAAGTTAGAATTAGAGCCGAAGTTAACTATCCTTCAACTTCTCAAAACTACCCTCACAAGCATCCGATCAAGAAAACTTGACCTTTTTCTAAGTTAACTTAGTCAAAGGAGCAGTTATCGATGAAAAGCTTTCCACAAACTGCCTATAATACCCAGCTAAACCCAAGAAACTCTGAATATTGGATGGAGTCGTGGGTCTAGGCCACCTCTTTACCACAACAATCTTTTGTGGATCCACCATGACCCCTTACTAGAAATAATATGGACACAAGAAAGTTACACCATTCAACCAAAACTCACATTTAGAGAACTTGGCATAGAATTGTTATTTCTTTAAGGTCTACAACACCACACAGAGGTAATTATCATGATCCACCTTACTCTTCAAATAAACCAAAATGTCATAAATAATCACAATAACAAAAATATCCAAATACTGATAAAAAACTATGTTTATAAGATCCATAAATGTTGTTAGAGCATTAGTCAATCCAAATTACATCACCAAAAACTCAAAGTGCCCATACCGAGTATGAAAAGTCCTCTTAGGGATATCCACCTCCCTAATCTTTAGTTGATGGTACCTAGGCCAAAGATTTATCTTAGAAAAAAACTTGGCACCTTGCAACTGATCAAACAGATTATCTATCTTTGGAACAGGATACTTATTCTTGATTGTCACCTTGTTCAACTACCTATACTCAATGCATATCCGAAAGGAACCATCCTTCTTGCGCACAAACAACACCAGCGCACCCCACAGAGATAAACTAGGACGAATAAACCCCTTATCCAAAAGATCCTTAAGTTGCTCCTTGAGTTTCCATAACTCAGTTGGATCCATTCTAAATGGAGAAATAGAAATTAGACGAGTGTGCGAAACTAGATCAATACCAAACTCAATTTTCTCATCTGAAGGAACACTAAGAAGATTATCCAGAAAGACCTCTGGAAACTCATTAACCACTGGAACTGGCTGAAAGGATTTTCTCGGTTAGAATCTTTAAACTGGACCAAGTGATAAAAACTACCTTTAGAGATCAACCTCTAAGCTCAAAGATAAGAAATAAATTTCCACCTAGGAGCTAAAGAACCACTCTCTCATTCTATAATCGGCTCACCAAGAAACCTAAAGATAACCGTACGGGTTTGACAATCCAAGGATGCATAACAAGAGTGCAACCAATCCATACCTAGAATGACATCGAAATCCACCATACCCAACTCTAACAGATCCACCAAGGTCTGCTTGCCACCAACAAATACCACACACACAACCTATAGACTCTCTTAGCAATAACTGAGTTACCTACTGGGGTAGAAATAGAAAAAAAATCTGATATAACTTTCGAATCAAAACCAAAAGATACAGCCATATAAGGAATCACATAGGAGAGACTGGAACCCGAATCAAGCAAATAATATACGTTATGAGAGATCGAGATGCCAAAGCATACAACCTATTCCCACTAATACTAGAACTAAGACCAGTAACAGACGTAGATGCAACACCGCCAGGTGTAGGAGCAGAAGATAAAGCCATAAGAATCTTATTTTCCCCCATAGCAACCTTATTAATCAGACAATTCCTGAGATGATGGCTTTCCTGGCCACACTTGAAGCATTTATCCCTTTCTTTATCGCAATAACCCCGATGAGTATGACCAGAGAACGACAAGGGGGACATAAAGAAACTGCCTAACCTCCGCTTGCCTGAGATTGGGCAACCTGTGCCCGAAAATTATCACCACCTTGATAACGCCTGTCACTCAACTGGTAATAAATATTAGCAAAAGAGAAGGAACCAGAACTCCCCTACTTCTTTTTCTATCATTTGCCACCATCCCAACCACCCTGAGACTGAGCACCTCCCTGGTCATAAAACTTATTCCTCTTACCCTGTATATCCCCAAACATTGCCTATTTCCTCTTTTCATACTCCACTTGCTGCATATGAACAGTCAACCTAGAGATGTCCATATCTTTAATCAGCAAGACAGTCTTGCTTTCCAAAATTAAATCCCGATTCAACCCAGAAGAGAACTTTCTCATTCTTGCCCGAATGTCAACCACTAAATTAGGAGCATACCTTAACAATTGGTGAAACTTCAAGGCATATTCCTTGACAGACATCTTCCCTACTTGAAGTTCACAAACCCCTCCATCTTTACTTCCCTCAATTCTTAGGGAAAGAACCGATCTAAGAAGGCCAAAGAAAAGTATCCACAAGACTGATTCCTCCATATTACCCTTATCCCTAGCCGACTCTCTATACCACTGATCTGCAATATCTTTGAGCTGATAAGTTGAAAAGTTTAGCCCCTCCATATTGGTAGCCTGTATCACCAAAAATATCTTTTTATTTCATCCAAGAAGCCCTGTGGATCCTCCTCTACCTTTACTCCAGAAAAAGTGAGAGGACCCAACTTTATAAATTGGCCAACCCTTGTGGCCTTAGCAGACCAAGCACCCATCGCACCCAGCTCAGCCTGAGCAGTGACCATTTGAGCAATAACATGAATAGACTGATAGAATTCCATATTAGTCACCTCGCCTTGAGGAGAACTAGTAGAAACTAGTGGAACTCTAAAACTATCAGGGATAGGACCGTGAGATCAAAGATAAACCCCAGAAGTAGGACTCACCCCTTCAGCATTACTCCCAAATAGGATCAAAGAATTTTCTTACGTTCTAGATCTACAAGGCATGATCTGAAAGATGAACAAACAAGGATTAGAGAAGATTTCAGGACTGAGACTCCAAGCTTGAAATAGAATACCAAGAAAGTGAGACATTCCTAAATGTCTTATAGCCTTTCCCTTATGAGTATGGTGTGCTACACACACCTAAAAGAGACTCTACTCAACATGACTTTGTGGACTCTTAATTGATTATAAACCTAGGCTCTGATACCAACTTGACACGACCCACCCAAAGGCCTTATCATAATGGATATCCCAAGTTCGTCCGGGACCAGAGACCACCCCTACTACCCAACCCAACCTCCAGTCGCCTGGCCCGAGTTGGCTGAATCACGAGCATGTAACAAGATAGTGTAACAACTCACATAAAGAATCTGGGAAAAGGTCACAACCGTGACCAACCCAACCTAGTCCAACCATCCATACCAACAATCCAATAAAACCAAACTTATGCCAGAACAAGGGCCATAAACCGGGCCATAACCAAAGGTGTTCCAAAACATAATATAATTAATCCTAAAATAAAATACGATGGAACAGTGAGAAATTATGTCCGATGATGCCATCCTCAATACCAATACCAATGCTAAGGCTGACACTCATATCGATCTTGCTCATTCCAACCCATAGCAGTACCACAAAGATTCTAACCATAAGAGTCTAACCATAAGAGTAATAAAACTCGGTTGAGGCATGCCCCCAACAATGGCCAAAACCAATATCCAAAATAAAATCAAAGTGTCTAAAAAGTATCTATAACATGAAATGGAGCCTTCCAAAAGAATGGAAGCTCACCACTTTAGTCCAACTACTGATCTATGGGTCAATCACTATTTAGGAGAAGTAAAATATTTGGTTCCTGCATAGCATAGGTATACAGCCACCAATTGACAGGCTAGCGGGTGAACGCTAGCATGATCTCAGGATAAGGATAAAATAATGCCATTTATGAAACCAACTAAAACCATCCATATGCACACAACCATACATATATATACGTATATATATATATACATATATATATATATATAACTATGTCGGGAAAGGGGACCGGGTTTAGCATGCCTTTAAAACCTTTACCAGAATAGTGTAACTCGATCGTCCTAAACCACCCACGGGCTATATGGGTTCAGCTCCCCCCGATGAAAGGGCCTCAGGGTGTGTAGTCACACGACCAGGGAAGAAAACCTGGGATGATGAGTTCATCCCCCAAAATATAGTGTGACATCATACACACGGTTACCAAGACCAACCTCACATTGGCAAATATGAGTTTCCAATTTTGGTCTTCCTGGGACCTCCACCTTCCATGGCTTTGATACACATCCCGTCATTATTGCCCAATTAAAGCTATTATCAAGCAACCAACCAATCTATTTACCATTTATTAACCAAGTCAGTATAGTGGTGGTATCGTCATACCAACCATACTTACAAGTACTATCCATTGCCAACCATATAGAGGTTTAAGGGGACTTCTAAGTGCCCTTTCATTTACCGAATTCAACCACTTGGGGGGATTCCATATACCCCACAAGCATAACCATCTAGTCATTTACCTTTCCAAACCATTTAAACCATGCATAATTTTTTTTCTAAGTTTTAAAACAAGCAATAGTTCTATTAAAATACTCAATGCAATGAAAATATTATTATAGACATTTTGTCAAACTTATTGGGGGCATAATATAACCAAAACCAATTCCAATTACCATTAAACCACTCCCATTAATCCAATTATCCAAAACCACCATTAATGCACATAAAGCATAATTAAAACCATGGAAAACCATAATCAACCATTTAATAACAAAACCCCCAATTCATATTTGAAAACCAAAATCATACAATCAATGAAGTCATGAAAACATTCATTAAAACTATGTTTTTAGTTAGAATTAACAATGAGGGAAGAGAATATGTCTTACACTAAGATGATGATGGAAAAAATCACCAAGACAAGCCCCAAATTGATCCTCTAGTTGAAACCCTAGCTTTCCTTGCCCAAAAGTTTTTGAGAGAATTATAGAGTGTTTAGAAAGTCTCTAAGTATTAATGAATGGAATAATAGGGTAAATAACCTTCCAAGTAGGTTAGAAGTCGTGGGACCTTATTAGGATAAATGGGAAAATATCTAGAATACCCTCACGTAAGTTGCACCAAAATCCCCTCACAGGGGTACTAACCCTCACGAGTCATACCCTCTAATACGAGTGGTACCCTCACTCGTATCCTGGCCTCAACCTTTGGATCAAACATTGTCTAGCATAAGACTCATCAAACCAAGTCGTATCTAAAGCATACGATCCGTACACTTCATTCGTACCTCTGGCAGATTTAAACCTAAGGAAGATTTAGACCCTGCCTACTATATGAGTACTGGGTACGACTCGTACCCTGGCTTACGACTCATGGTGAGCCACTCGTACTCAGATCCATCCTAAGTAACCAAGTCTAAGATTAAGTTAAGAAACTAAATAATTTGTAACCACCAATACGACTCGTACCCCTAAGTCGTATCTATTCTAGTAACCAAGATTCATCCCATCAACCAATGCTGGTCAATATACGACTAGACTATACCATCCGTACCCCAATATACGGTTCGTACCCTCGAGTCATATTGGGTCCAGAGACCAGAATTACAAAAAAAATTTCTAAGGTCCAGAAACCAGGGTGTTTCAAAACTTCTACCTTTCACAGTTGAAATGAGTGTAGCTCTAAACACACGGCAGGGACAGTCCTTGGCCAAATGGTTAGTCTCATCATGTACGTAGCAACCCCTATGACCCAACTTAGTAGAGGGAGGTTCGATTGCACCAGAGCGGCTACCCAGAATTTCTGAACTAGAAGACCCACTGCCTGAACTCTGAAAGATGGCCTGCACGGGTCTACCATGTTAACTTCAAAAACCTCTAGAATCTCTGTCTCAAGAAGTGTAACCTCTAAACTCACCCTAATGCCGCACCTCTTGGTGTCTCCCTAAGATACTTAAAGAATACCCTCAGCTATCTTAGCATGTTCCACTATATTCTAAAATGATGCTCCAAACACTACCATCTGAGATACACCTAGCTTAAGAAAAATATCCAACCCCTTCACGAATTTTCGAATCTTCTCAGATTCGGTGAAAATGCTAAAAATATCTAGACAAAGCATAGAAGCATTCCTCATACTCTACAACAGACATGGAGCCCTACTCCAAGTGATCAAACTCATTCTCATCCGGTCCCTCAGACTACGAGACATAAACCTCTCTAAAAAGGCCTCAGCAAACTGATCCCAAGTTATCTCAGGAGAATCGATAGGTCTGAAACCAACAAGTGACCTCCACCAATCCCTAATGGCATCCCTTAATTGATAAATGGTATACGCAATACTGTAACGCTCTGATTTTCTATACTCAGAATGCCACACGGTGCTCATGACCCCGAAGGACCACAAGCTAACCCTCTTTTGATATCTATACCTGAGCACTACATAATATGGGTAATAAATGCAAAAAACTGGTGAAAACTTGCCATGAGGTTCAAAACATCTAAAATACTCAAAACTAAAAACTGAATACTGATACATTTGTTTGAAAAACCTCTAAACTGTCTAAACTGTGGAGTTGATGGGACATATCCCCAACCAACTCCATCCGCTGAAAATAAACCGAATCTAACGCAATAATAAAATACGGAGCATCCTCAAATGAAGAGGACTCACTTCTATGTCTACTGCTTCTAACTGATTCTGGACTACTATGGGTGCTATGGATCCCGTACGTCTGAACCTATGGTATAAGACACCATAGCACAGGAAAGTATGCGACAGTATTTTGAATGTACTGGTATGCTAGATGAGGTAAGGCTGAATGCAAGGGCTTATGTATGAACATTACTTAACTAAATAACATGAGAATACTGAATGAGGATATATGCATGAACGCACAAATCAAAACTGGAATCTCAGTAACACTGAATATAAACTCTGAATACTGGTTTCTGAATACTGACTTACTGATGACTGGGTCTACTAATACTGATATCTGAGTTTACTAACTCTGGAATACTGAATAACTGAATCTACTCATATCAATAACTGAGTTCTGAGCTTGCTACTATCAACTGACTAAATCTGAGATCAAACCTCTCTAACAGATGATCTCTGAATCTACTAATAATGATAAGGAAGGATTGTGTCTGAGATTAGACCTATCTAGTGAAAGATCTCGGAATCTTTTAATAATAGAAATGATGGACTGAGTTTGAGATCAGGCCTATCTAATGGTTGATCTTTGATCTATTAGTACTGATACTGATTAACTTTATGTGAGACCAGGCCTATCTAGCGGTTCGTTCGTAAATCTATGGAACTATCTAAGTTTCTTACTGAGATAGGTGATTGTATCCGACAGTCCTGATTTCTGAGTGCTACTATGATGAGAATACTGAATGTAACTGTAGAAGTTCTCACTTAACCGACATGCCCTAAATCTGAACTAGTGGGGTCCAACATATAACCTCAGCTGGAAGGGTGTCAATACCGTGCCACGGGTAAAGACCTCTACTATGGTCAGGCCTCCATAACGATTGACCCTGAACAGGAAGTCAAGCCTAAGGCAGTATGATATGATAGTCAAGCCTTAATCTAACTGGTGACTCCTGGTCCTGCATTGGCTACGCAGTTCTAGAGTTCAGGGACTGTTACTAATGACTTTACCTCTCTAACGGGGAAACCGTCATTCCAGTATTCGCTCGGTGCTAGTTTCTACTCCCAACTGAAGGACTCTGAACTGATTCATAACTGAACTTAGACTGAGCTGAATCTGTTACTGATTATATTTCTTGACTGATCTGACTGAGTTCACTTGGTCCCGTTATCTGACGGAATGCCACTAGGATTCTACTATCTGGCTAAATGCTACTGAATTCTAGTTAGCCTACTGAGTCTCACTGATGTCTGAGCTAAATATTGAATACTACTGAGTACTACTGAATACTGATTACTTCTGAATATTGTTGAGTCGGAACTGAATACTAAGTCAGATTAGACTGATACTGAGACTGAATTGCACTAATACTAAGATTACTGAATTTCTTTACGTTCTGTAACTGTCTGAATTCTACTAATCATGGCTTGATTGAGAGTATCTTGAGACCAACTCAGCTCTATATAAGCAGCTAAATTTTAGGTATTAAATACCCCTGGGACTAGATAACATAAATATCATAAAACAGGACAACTCGTACATGACATGACAATAGGCTATCATCCACAACATAATCAATGTGGCATCTCTCAAATAACTTGAATATCATGAACATGCAATAGTATAAGAAGTGCATACCAATATCTCAAAGTTTACTCAATACAGAATACACGTGAATGGGAATGCATACAACATATCATAAATCATTCGCTAAGGCTTTTCAACAAACACTTGGCATATATGAACTTATATTTAATTGGGGATTTCTTGCTAACCATGCTATATTGACTTTATTTCCTTCACATAAGAATTTTGTCAAACATGTGGGGGGCATGCTTTAGTTATACAACAAATACTACACCCAAGTATCATGATTACACCAACCAAGTTGCAAAATTTAGGAATTTAACATGGACATGATGCAATTCAACCCATATCAAGATTAAGACTTGCAACGTGTATTCAAAAGCATGAATTACAACTCAACAATAACATGAACAGGAACTTCGATTCACATAAATTATGAAAATCTCACAAAATTATAATCTTTGAATTTAGAAAAGGATTCTTGAACTTCTTGAGTGGAAGGGACCCAAGAATCAACATCTAACATACCTTAGGAGATTCTTTCTTGAAGGATCTTGGAGAGATTCTTGGTTTCTTGAGTTTTCTTGAAGAAGGGTTTTGATCTTGTTCTTAGGTTTTTTATCTTGAAAGAAATCCTAGCATTTGATGTTATAGATGAATAATGAAGTTAGGAGCCTTGATCTGATATAAATAGGTGCTAAAAAGGGTGGAAAAGACCAAAAAGCCCTTTCTAAAATGACTAAAAATCATTGAACAGGACATGCGACGGTCTGTCGCTGGGTCAACGGTCCGTCGGACTGACCGTTGCACCTGGACCAGAACTATGACTTACTGCCTCGTCGCAACGGTCAGTCGCTAGCTCGACGGTCCGTCAGTCCTGACCGTCGCACATGGCTAGTGAATGGGACTACTGTCGCATGGCGACGGCTATGGGCGACGGTCCGTCGCTAACTCGACAGTCCGTCGGCCTGCCCATCGCACCTGGGCAGTTCAGACAGCTTTCTGTAAAACGTCCATAACTTTTTACCCCGACATCGGATTTTGACGAATTTGGTATCGACGAAAAGCTTATTCAATTCTCCACATGATATAAAGTCGATATTAGGGAAATTCTACATGGTTTAAAATATTTTTCACTTGGGAAGTCAGCCCTTACTCTTCTTAAGAATGAAACTAGACTTAAAGAAAGTTTGAGATATTACAAATACTATGCGACTAAAGCGAACCCAGGTTATGCAACTTCTCACAACAGTTAATCAAGAACTCATAAGCATCATCGCCTACAACACCACTTAACTTAGGAGGACCCAAATGATTGTACCTCCCAAACCTCTTCTGATCCTCAAAAGACATAATTGTACTCTCCATAAGAGGGGGTATGGTGAATCTGGCAGGCTAAGATCCCACCTAAGAAGCAACATAGATGAAGGTTGAACTACCGACCTCGAAATACCATACTCAGATGCAGATGCTGAAGAAGGGATAACACTCGGAGTCTGTGGAGTACTAAAATCAGAAGTAGGTACTACTTGAGGATCCACCTCGGGGATAGAGGAACACTATAAACAGACTCTGGCATAGACGAAGGTACAATACTCAGAGCTTGGGGAACACTAGGCACACTCAAAGGAACGCCCTCTAAATGGGTCAACAAGTGAATCAACAACCCATCCAAGACTGGGGTGTAAGAACTTGGTAGGACGGAAGTAGGACCTACATCCCCAACACATTCAACCCGAGGCTCAGGGGAGAGTCCCCTAGCACTACTCCTAGATGGGGCAGATCCACATGCATGCCCACGAACTCGAGCCTAGCCATGACTCGCAACTCGACCTCTAGATTGGGCTCTCTCTTTGGATGAAGACTCTATATCTCTAACCTCACGAGATCTAGTCATCACTATCTGCGCAAACAAAAGAGTAAATTATGACTTAGAACACAAGGTATGAAGAAAATTCGCATGATAAGGAACAAAATGAGGAAAACCTCCAAAAGAAATCTTATAGCCTCTCGAGGATAGATACGGGCGTGTACGTACCGATCCGCGAGACTATATTAGACACATGTTCGTACACTATTGAGACCAATGAACCTGACTCTGATATCAATTTGTCACAATATAAAAATCAAGGGTCACGATGACACTCGTACTCAGATCCACCCTAAGTAACCAAGTCTAAGATTAAGTTAAGGAACTAAATGATCCGTAACCACCAATACGACTCGTACCCCTAAGTCGTATCCATTCCAGTAACCAAGATCCATCCCACCAACCAACACTGGTCAGCATACGACTGGACTATACCATCCGTACCCCAATATACAGTTCGTACCCTCGAGTCGTATTGGGTCCAGAGACCAGAATTACAAAAAATTTTCTAAGGTTCAGAAACCAGGGTGTTTCAAAACCACTACCTCTCACAGCTGAAATAAGTGTAGCTCTGATTTTCCACGCGGCAGGGACAGTCCTTTGCCAAATGGTCTGTCTCATTACACACATACCAACCCCTACGACCCAACTTAGTAGGGGAAGGTACGATTGGACCAGAGCGGCTACCCAGAACTGCTGAACTAGAAGACCCACTGCCTGAACTCTGAAAAGTGGCCTGCACGGGTTTACCATGTTAACTTCGAAAACCTCTAGAATCTGTCTCGAGAATTGTAACCTCTAAACTCTCCCCAATGTCGCACCTCTTGGTGTCTCCCTAAGATACTCGAAGAATACCTCAGTTATCTTAGCATGTTCCACTATACTCTAAAACGATGCTCCAAATACTACCATCTGAGATACAACTAGCTATATATATATATATATAATCCAACCCCTTCACGAACTTTCGAATCTTCTCAGATTCGGTGGCAATGCTAGAAATATCTAGACAAAGCATGAAAGCGTTCCTCATACTCTACAGCAGACATGGAGCCCTGCTCCAAATGATCAAACTCATCCTCATTCGGTCCCTCAGACTACGAGACATAAACCTCTCCAAAAAGGCCTCAACAAACTGATCCCAAGTCATCTCAGGAGAATCGATAGGTCTAAAACCAACAAGTGACTTCCACCAATCCCTAGCGGCATCCCTCAATTGATAAATGGTATACACAATACTATGCGACTCAAGAAAACCCAGGTCATGCAACTTTTCACAACAGTCAATCAAGAACTCATAGGCATCATCGCCTACAACACCACTTAACTTAGGAGGACCCAAATGATTATACCTCTCAAACCTCTTCTGATCCTCAAAAGACATAATTATACTTGCCATAAGAGGAGGCATAGTGAATCTGACAGGCTAATATCCCACCTAAGAAGCAACTTAGATGAAGGTTGAACTACCAACCTCGAAATACGATACTCAGATGCAGGTGCTGAAAGAGGGATAACACTCGGAGTCTGTGGAGTACTAAACTTAGAAGTAGGTACTACTTGATGATCCACCTCGGGGATAGAGGAACACCATAAGCAGACTCTAGCACAGACGAAGGTACAATACTCGGAGCTGAGGGAACACTAGGCACACTCAAAGGAACGCCCTCTAAATGGGTCAACAAGCGAATCAACAACCCATCCAAGACTGGGGTGTAAAAACTCGGTAGGACCGAAGTAGGACCTATATCCCCAACACATTCAACCCGAGGCTCGGGGGAGAGTCCCCTAGCACTACTCCTAGATGGGGCAGATCCACATGCATGCCCATTAACTCGAGTTCGTCCATGACTCGCAACTCGACCTCTAGACTGGGCTCTCTCTTTGGATGAAGGCTCCATATCTGTAACCTCACGAGATCTAGTCATCACTATCTGCTCAAAAAAAGAGTAAAATATGACTTAGAACACAAGGTATGAAGAAAATTCGCATGATAAGGAACAAAATGAGGAAAACCTCCTAAAGACATCTTATAGCCTCTTGAGGATAGATATGGACGTGTACGTACCGATCTGCGAGACTATATTAGACACCTGTTCTTACACTATTGAGACCAATGAACCTGACTCTGATATCAATTTGTCACAATCTAAAAATCAAGGGTCATGATGGCACTTGTCACTGCAAGTCTTGACAAGTAAGCCTATCACCCAAACTTATACAAAAGGGAAAATAATAATAATAACCCAAAGTAAGGCTTCTAAAATAAAGTCGAACCATACAATATAATTAATATGGAAGAACATAACTAAAGATATCATACCATAATCCCATAATATGGAAGAACATAACCAAAGATATCATACCATAATCCCAAAATCCGGTGTCACATTGTAAGAACTAACTAGTACAACTCGAGATCAGAATACATAAGATATCAAAAATAGGAACAACTCTGTCTTTGAATGCAAAATAAAGAGACAGTCCAAAATAAAGAAAGGTAGTGGTCAACTCCGAAAGCAAGAATCTAACCGCTACCTCGAATAGCTCTAAATATCGCCAATTAAACCACCACGAGGCACACTCGAACCTGGATCTTCACCAAAAGAACACAGTAGAGGTGAGTATGGTTCACTTGTACTTAGTAGGTACCATAGGACAACTGAGCAAAGAAGAATATAAAGTATACAATATACATACTAAGGGCACGTCACCTGGAACTAGAAAATGTCCCACAATGGTAGCTCATACTGTCTCCACTAACAGTTCTATAATATTCACACACATCATAGCAAATACGAGAAAAAAACAAATAGATAGCTATCACACATAGGAATACGAATGAAAAATACACATAGACAGGTATCATATCAAGGAAAATAACACTTCACAATATGTACTGAGTAAATACAAATATAATGGGGATGATGATGATGATTGAGGTTGTCGCACAACCTTTGTATATACCTACGGAGCTAAATCTTTCCTACGTAGGACCTATGAGGGGTTCCTCAATCCGTATAAAACCAATATCCATAACTCCTCCTTGGCACATTGTAGAGGGTTTTAAACATATATTTTCTGTCAAAAAAGTCAGTGTTCCTAATATTTTCAGAATTTTCATGGTGGTACTAATGTTTCGTGAATGTATATGATATGAGGATGTAATGCTCACAACCAACTTGAATGAGAATTTCCATATCCAACCAATATACCAACCAAATGAGCCAATAATCCACTCAATATTTCCAAACCATCCATGAAGTCCAACATGAACCATATGCTGAAAGAGGAAAATAAATCAAAATATACTATTGATCCCACATTAGAATTTTTCATTAGATAAGATACAACTAATTTCACATACACGAGGCCAACAATATCATATAAGGCCCCACACGGTCACACATAGCAATTAATATTCCAAAACAGCCTAACAACATCAATATATAGGCCCTCACACGGACGTATCACAATAATATATCCATTTTCATGATTAGTTCCCGCACCCTTAACATGATTTTGTATCAATATTAACTACCTAACCAAGTCTGAAGAAAGTTAAGTCATAACCTACCTCAGATGCCGAAACGAACTGGAAATTCAATCTGAAGCCTTACTCCTTACGGACGAACTCGGAATCAACTAAAACATAGAAATATAGAATCTATGCATCAAAAAAAGCCAATGATACTCATATTGCCTATTTTCAAGTTGGGGTCAAAACGGACCCCCGAAATGAATTTTTGGAAAAGAAGAGCAAAATCGTAATTTATTTCAAAGACATGTTTTCTATATTTGTAAGAGTCTACAACTAAAAACCCAAGCGAAAACAAGTTAAGACGAGATCCAAGTCGAAGAAAAATCATTTTCAAGCTTTACTAGTAAAAGTCTCTGAAATCCATTTTAAAATCGAGAATTAAAGTTGTTTTGAAGGTGAAATCAAAAGAAAAGTGATAATTATAAGATTAGAAACTCACCAAGTGAAGATGGATTGAAACCGGGGTTTAAATCGAAGAGTTCAATTTTTAGGCCTTTCGGACCCAAATCCCTAATTTCCACTTTTTAATCTACGTTAACACAATAATTAAACGATAAAAATTTGATGAAAAAGGTTGAAATAAGTGTTTAGGAGCTTACCCAAGCTTAAAAGTGGAAGAACTTGCTCAAAATCACAAAATCCTAAGCTCCAAGTCTAAAAAATGGTAAAAATTACGAAAATAGGGTATATATATAGTCTAGGTATCGCATACACGACCAAGTGTCGCCTATGCGGTACCTGACCTGATGGAAGGTATCACTATCACGACCTAGTCCTCACGTATGTGGGACTCGTGATCATGGTTATGATGTCGCGTACGCGACACTCATGCCTAATCTACTAAGTATCATATGTGACCAATCACTCGCAGTTGCTATGGCACCAGTACTAGCTGGAGACTTGGAGAATTCTAAGTCGCCGTGGACCCCTCGAGACTCATTCAGAACTCCGTGAATGCAAGCGAGTTATGCTACCCTATCAAATTCGACGTTCCGAACTCAATGGCGATATCATATTTTTGAAAGAAACACTATTTTCACAAAGTTGACTCTCGAGACCCAATTTCACAACTTTCCAAACCTAGGGTCGAAATGAGGTTTAAAAGCCATAAAACCACACTCAACCATGTTACCACCGTAAAATCGACGTTCTTGATCTACTGGAACAGTCCATTTTGCCATCTAACGCACAGATCAACAAATATTGATCGAAGTCAACTATAAGGTTTTTCAAGCCACCAAAAATCACAATATCACATAAATTACACCAAACATATTGAGAACGTGCCAAGCATCCTCACACCCCAGAAAGACCACAACGCAACCACGGGGAGGGATAAAATGGTCAAATTACACAAACATAAATATTTCACATAAATCATCAAATATTAGTTCGTTACAAGTTGAGTGGGTCAGGTTCAAGTCGCGTTTATTAATTATGTTTGTGATGAGGGACGTTGCGATCATGATCGATTGGGTCAGGTCAGCCTCACGATCACGAAGGACCCATCTCACTAACGATGAAAGGATTGTACGTGACAGTGTTAAATTTCTTTTTTTGAACTCCAAGCTTCATAACTTGATTTTTGAGTTTTGAAACACAACTTCAGAAGATTCAAAAGGGAAAATTCAAGGATTCTTCATTAGGTATGCCTCTATATCATAAATGTGTTGGTTAGTTGTACTGTTGATTTAGGATCAGAGTTGTACACTATATATATATACATATATATGTGTGTGTGTTGGTTAGTTGTACAATTGATTTAGAATCAGAATTGTACGCCCATCTCTCTCTATATATATATGTATACGCCACACAATATATGGACCTCGCGAGTCCCACATGGGTCCCGACTTAGAAGCTATATGCTCGGCGAGTGTATACACAAAATATGCTTTCTTTTCTGATTCGGGTGAAATACAATGTATTTATTGATTTTGTGTTATTGACTAAGAATTTGAGTATTTGTTGTCTGATTTTAGTGGTTCGAGGCTTTCTTTAACTGTGATGTGATATTTATATGACTATTATGGCTTGTTTATCCCGGTAGATTATGGTAGTTTTCGTGAGTTAAGGTTTATGGTTGTATTGAATGGTTGGTATTAGTGTTTTCGTCATCGCTTTGAACTAGCGTCGATCGACGATGCTACTAACTACAAGTGGTTATGTACTCACTCTTAAAAACTACAAGTGGTTATGTACTCACTCTTACTTTTTCTTTTTTGCACCTTACGTACAGGTATTGAGTCGGTGGTCCCCGGTCGTTGAGCAGGTCCGGTCGTGACAAAAAACTTAGCCAAACAAGCTAACTTGCTTTTAAAAAAACCTACCAACATTGAACCATGAACGAGCACACTCCTACCTCACGTGCATAATATACAGACCAATTATAAAAGCATCATTTTGTGGGGAAAATGGTTTCAGCAGAAGCAAAAAGCAATGGGATCGATAGACACGTCAACTAGAGCAGAGCGCGGGTCGGACCCAATTCCAACCCCCAACGGGCTTCCCGCCGGCGAGGATCCCGTCCAGCCGACGGCGGTAGACTCCAACGGAGCTTCGGCAGATAGCGAATCATTGAGGAAGAGGAAAGGTAGCGGTGTCCTACCACTGGAGGTGGGGACTCGTGTAATGTGCCGATGGAGAGACGGAAAGTACCATCCCGTCAAGGTCATTGAACGCCGGAAATTTCCCTGTAGTGGTGTTAATGACTACGAATACTATGTTCATTACACTGAATGTGAGTGATTTTTGTCAAGCTGGGTTTTTTATTGCTTTACTTTCGTCAATTTGGAGTAACTAGGGTTTGGATTTGCTTACTTTGTTTACTGGATTGATGTCGGTTTATACCAATTACCGGCGGTAACCAACACGAATGCGAGGCGAAATGCTTTATTTGAGTTGATTTGGAGTGGCTAGGGTTGGAGTTTTTTAGTTTTCTTATTTTAGTTGAATAATTTCGATTTATGCATTTAGAGCGAACAGTAGTTCCTTTGACACTCTAATTTCGAATTATTTCCAGTCTTTTGTTTCTTTCTCAAATTTAAAGTTTCAAATGTGAGTGATTCTCTTGCTAATCCTTTTCTTTTCTTTTCCTGATTTTGTATTAGTTTTTAGCAGCTGAGGTCATGAAAATAGTCTCTCTGTATTAACGGTTTCTGGTATTCATGATACGTTATTGGTTGAGCCCTTAAAGCTTCTTTCGGGTGTCAAAAGAGTTGCTACAACATGTATTTCTTGAGAAAATTGTAAATAATATACGAAAAAGGAATTTCTTTTTCTGTATGTGGTCATTTGAAAGGAAAGGAAAGTTCAAAGTGAAAAGACACCACATTTCTCCCAAACTTATGCAGTTTCTCCAGTACTTAATTTTGAGAAAGCCTTTCTACACTTTCTTACCTAAACAAAAGAACAAAAACAGGTGAGAGTTAACTTACCTACACTTCCTTTTCTCCATATTAGCTAGCCCGAACTATTTTGTTTGTTCACAGTTTCAATTCTGTGGCCCATACTAATTACAAAATAATGTCTAACTAAGGTTATTTTGCTATTTGCTGATTTTCAGTGCAATTCAAATTTGCATCTTTTAAGCCTTGTATTGTTTCCTTGCTTTGGACAGTCAACCGGAGACTGGATGAGTGGGTTAAACTTGAACAGCTTGATCTTAATTCAGTAGAGACTGTTGTGGATGAGAAGGTCGAGGATAAGGTAATACTTGATAAAGGTGTCTGCTTGTAATTTTCCATATGTTTGGCAGTTAGGACGATTTTGATTCTTCTGCTATAGGATACAGCAGATCTGAAAGAAAATTAAAATACTGCCCCTCTTTTTGAGTGGGATAGGCTAAGATTTAAATCACTCTGCTGCATGCGACATGTCCAATGGCCATTCTTATATCATAGATAGGCTTTTCTTCTTTGAAAAGAAGAATACTCGTGCTTTTGGGAAGTGTTCTTTAAGTGTTCCAAGTAGATGCTAACTGGGTGACGTTTAAGAGTACAACATGTCGATACCAGATTCAAATTCCACCTGCAATACGTGCTGCATTTGTTTTACATTATTGTAGTTATGCATTTCTTTTTGATTGTTGCTGTTATAATTACTTTGTCCTTCATTGTTTTTTATAAAAATATAACTATTCAGTCCTTCTGTCTGATGCTTCAAGGTCTCACAACTGAAGTTTTCAGGTGACAAGTTTGAAAATGACACGCCACCAGAAACGTAAAATTGACGAGACTCATGTCGAGGTATATTTTGTATTCTTTATATCCTTTTAGAGGGTTATACTGGTAACCATTTCCTAACTGCTGATATTATTTTTCTCTTTGATGCTTTTGTTGTTTGCAATCTTATACTGTCATCATCCTTCATTTATCCAGGCAAAACTAGTTCTGTTAATTGATTTGCAACCATTTTGTAGTTCCAGTTTCCTATTAGTAGAAGTACTTTACGCTATTCCGGATTTTCTTGAAGGGTTTTGATTGAGAGCCAATGAACTGTGCATGAGAAATATTTGTGATTTTACGTTAGATCCAGTAGGGGTGTGCATAGATTTTCAATCAAGACATAGATAGTAATGGAGTTCTTTTGCCACCATAGTCACTTTATTAAATGTCTGAATTTCATAAATTGTAAAATGTTATGTTTTTTTTACCTTTATTTTGATTGTTTTTGTGACTGAACTAATGTTGTTAAATACTCGATTGAGCCCTGAAGCTCGGTGAAGCCTAGGTTGTGCACTTCATCTCTGGGTTAATTGGCGCTACACTTTAGGCGTGAAGGTGTTAACGCTTGCGCCTCTTCGCCCATCATCTCCGTCATTAAGAGCAGTTATACAATAAATATAGTTGATAAAGATACATTAATTGCTAAGAAAAATTGTCATAGAATTATCTAGGGATTAGGAATAACAAATTAGATAAGAAAAGTAGCTTCATTTCAAAAGGAACATTTTGGAATTTTCTTCCCATCATTATCAAAATAAATTTAGAGTTTCATCTTTTCATCCAAGCCAGAAATTTAGTATTGTTTTTGAACTTGAATAACATGATTTTTTATTATATATATATATATATATATTGTTGAACTGTAATTTTGCTAATATTTCATTTAAATAATAATGTTTTATAGTTACACTATCTTGCATTACGATTTTATTTTTCAATTTTTCATCATTAGCACTTTTCTTGCTAAAGCCCATACTTTAATTCCTTTGCGAGCTTAGAGCCCCAACAAACTCTTGGCACTTCTGCGCCCTCTTTGTTTTTGACTAATTTAGACTGAGTTATCTTCCTTAATATGATTTGAGGCATTGTTTAATCTTAAAGTGAATTGATCTCAAAGGAAGAACTGGTGGAACACCACCTTGGCCACTTGTCTCTTCTCTTTGTTTATTGGGTTTACTATTCACCATTTCATGTTATTTATTGCGTAGTATTTTGCACTCTCATTTAAAACATACTTTGGGAAAAGAAACATGACTTGTAAATAAGTGAAACATGACCTGTAAATAAGTGAATAAGGCAGTGTAGCGACCGTATCTTTTGATGGAATGGATGTAGTTGTTTAGTGATCTCTTAACTGTTGGAAGTAGGCCTTTTTAGATATTTAGCCTTTTTGTTTAAATTTTTCTGGGTATTTGTTTGTCTCTTTTTTATATTTGTTGCTTAATACCCTCCTATAGATTTTCTAGTTTTGTTTTAATTATTTTTCTTATTCTTAGACTTCGTAATATCTTTTTCTTTGTTCGGTGTGATTTATTGATTTTGCAAAATATGTTTTGTTTCATTTACAGGGCCATGAGGAGCTTGATGCCGCCAGTTTGCGAGAGCACGAAGAGTTCACAAAAGTTAAAAACATTGCTACAATAGAACTTGGAAGATATGAGATTGAAACGTGGTACTTCTCGCCATTTCCTCCAGAATACAATGACTGTTCGAAACTGTTCTTTTGTGAGTTTTGTCTCAATTTTATGAAGCGCAAAGAGCAGCTTCAGAGGCACATGGTGAGCCTTTTCCCAGCTTTTTCCTTTCTTTTTGTGGAAAGAGGGATCATTGAGATCACAAATTGTAAAGCTGGTCTGCATTAGCCCCCCCCCCCGCCCCCCCCCCCCCCCCCCCCCCCCCCACACACAAACCAAAAAAAAAAAAAAAAAAAGTATTGAGGGCTTCAGCGTGGCAGCAATATAGTAATTTGGGTACTTACTGGTTAAAATGCTAAAATCTCTTTGGCGGATCTTGAATGTCATCTCATTTAATTTTCCCAAGTTAGTGGCAAATATCTTTTACTTTCGTTGGTGAGAATCCTCATATTTTGTTTGATTTTCATCTTGGGTTGCCAACCTACTGAGATACAACTGGATCAGTTGAAAATATTATAGTGTCTTGGTAGGTGTTTTCCTGGTTCTGTAGACATTCAAGGTTGTAACTGTCATATCCATTGCATCAGTCGTGCTGGTAGTCCATTGTATCAGCTGTGCAATGATGTTGTCACGATTGGTTGTTTTCTTGTTTCCATCAGAGTTGAACACTGCAGTGGTTGGGGATGCCAGTTTTTAAACAATTTTCTCCACTTGTTAACCTTATTTTTGTAAAATTCCATATCAAATGGATCTGTTTTCCCCACCCATTGTGCGACACGGTGTTCCATGTAGTAAGTGTGGGTATGTTTTATCCCTTTCAGCTGAAGCATGCTGTTGTCATTTTGTACAGTATCCTTCTGTATTTTGGGAGGCCTTGCAACTTCAATTTAGCACCCAAAACGTTTTCCTGGAAGTGCTGTTCTCTTTCTTACATTCTTACTCTTTTTGTTGTAATTTAGCTGTCCCGTTTAGTTTGACAATGATGATCGAGTTAAAGAGTAAGATTTGGGTTTTACCTATCAAGAAAAAGAGAAGAAATAATTGGGTTCTATTCTTTTTGAGCAGAATGGGTCACACATGGAGTCAAAGTTAGTTTTTTGAAAAATTTTCAACATTTCCTCGAGAATCTCAGATAACTTTTTGATGATGAAATTGTTGGACGAATACTGGTTATCAAAAAAAAAAGTTGTTGGAAGAATATAGAGAAACAGTTCCCCTAAGTAGACCCAGTTTTGGTATTGAGTCAATAGGATGTTGGACAATGATAAGTGTTTCGCAATGGAAGTGGATATCAAACATCCACATCTTTCATCTTCTGGTACATTGATAGTCTTTTTCCGACTTATTTTTCTTTATGTAGAGAAAATGTGATCTTAAGCATCCTCCAGGTGATGAGATCTATAGAAGTGGTACACTGTCAATGTTTGAGGTGAGTTTGTTGATTCTACTACCAGTTTTCCTTCTTTGCTTTGTCCTCCACGCATTTAGAGGAGAACCTCATGAAAATATGTTTATAGGTGTATTATGATAATGCTTTTTGTCTATTGGATGTTTGCTTCAGGTTGATGGCAAAAAGAACAAGGTTTATGGGCAAAATCTATGCTACTTGGCCAAATTGTTTCTTGATCATAAGACTCTGTATTATGATGTTGACCTGTTCCTCTTTTATGTGCTTTGTGAATGTGACGACCGAGGTTGCCATATGGTTGGTTACTTTTCAAAGGTAAATTTCAACTGCAAGATTATATAGTTATTTTCGGGAAGAAGTGTAAAGGTTTCTTTTGCTCTCTACTATGTTGCATATTTAGGGATGATGAGCTTAGTCATCATGTATGTAGAGCTTTATCTTCAGTTGTCTTCAACTTATTGAATTTATTTATCTGTTATGGAACGGTAGAATTCGCACATCATTCTGTAACTATGGAAAGCTACTTTTGACTTACCGATCAAAAACCAAAAAAAAAAAAAAAAGTTTGTCTTGTCATACTTGTTGCCGTTTCCTACTGGGGTTAAATTTCTTACTAGGGTTGTAGCAAGGGCTATCGTACATAGTGAGATCCTACGTGCATAAAGGTGTGGAGTATTGTGATCTGACAACATTTCAGAAGCACGTGTGAGCTTCTTGCCAGAGCATATGCAGACCAATGTGAGCTTCTTGCCAGGGTATTTGCAGACCAATGTTACCAAGGCAATCAATCATGTATTTGAACGTTCAGAAATATTTGCATTTTGATGTAGATGAAGCAAATGTTATCTGAGTGTGTTCAAACTTTAACCTCATTGCCAGTTTTTACTTGAGGTTCGCTGTAAATGGCCCATGAAACAAGATATTTTTGTTGCTTAAAAAGAACATCATCACGTTTCGTAAGATTTTATCTATTTATTAGTTTCTAGGACCATGCAAAGCAATTAAAAAGGAGATCAATTTGTAGTTAACTAGTGCTGATCAATTTGTAGTTAACTAGTGCTGCTTTTGTCCTAAAAAAGGTATTGTTTTTAAGTTGCAGTACAGATGTTTATTCCCATCTGTCGTAGCTATCCTAGCCTTCGTGGATAGAGTTATCCGTTACCTATTGCTGGTGGGTGGTAGTTGGTATCTCGTGGAATTAGTCAAGGTGCATGCAAGCTTGCCCGGACAGCACGGTTATAAAAAAAGAAGTTGCAGCGCAAAATACTTATCAAATCCTGGAAGAGAGGATTCATAGAAGGATCTTATGTATTCATGAACTCTATGACATTGAAGAATAGAGGTTGAATCAAACTAAAGCATAGTACAAGTTTTGGAACGTTTGTTGGTGTAGGCCAACTTTGTGAGGCGTTTGGTTTCATATTTGCACTGGTTTAAATTACATTTGAAACTCACTTTCTCATTCCTCGAGTGTTTGGCAACCTAAAATCCACGATCCAAATATGACTTTTCATGTTCTGATTGAAGTTTCCTTCCATATCCTTTACCGAATGGAGGTCCTTAAGTGCCTGTTGGAAACAACTACCCACGTAGAAAATGTTATTTCTACCATTTTTTAAAAAAATTATTGTAAGTTGTTTCTCAAAAACTGTCTTGACGCAATAAGCTTTAGTAAGTGAGATATACATTTGCTGAAACTTAGACATCTTATGGTGGTTTTCTTGGTATGCTCAGTCTTTCTTCATTATTTTATCCTTATTTTCTAAAGGAGAAAATTTTGCTGTGTGGTGCAGAAATGAGTTTGACATTAAACCCAGAAACCTCCTATGGTATTGGTTTCCTTATAAAGTTATGTTAATGATTAATTTTTTCATGCTGCAGGAAAAGCATTCGGAAGAGTCTTATAACTTAGCCTGCATTCTAACACTTCCACCTTATCAGAGGAAAGGCTATGGGAAATTCCTAATTGCATTCTGTAAGTTCATGAACTTCATAACACGTTTTCACCTGTTTTAGCAAGTGCAAGTTATGTTAATATTTTTCAAAATGAGGTTACGGAAACATTCACTTGTATAAGTTGCACCCTTTAGGGGACCTTCCCTTTATACAAATTTACCAATAAAATTAAAAAAAGAGGCATGCGGTAACTTTCTTACCTTTATTATAATATACTCTCTCTTTATGTATATACACAGACAACTACAACATACCAAGTGCAATCCCACATGATGAGGTCCGGGAGTGTAGTACGTAGATCCTTAACCCTACCTCATGGATGTAGAAAGGTTGTTTCTGAACGACCCTTGGCTCAAAGTAGATTTAAAAAGATAAAATATAGAAGTAAAGTAGGCATAGCAACTACTAGAGAAATCATTACTCAACATACACAAAGTTGAACAATAATAACAACGGAATAGTGCAATAACGGAAGCAATGGAACAACATTTTGTAATAGAAAATTAAAGGACAAGGAACTACACGACTAACATTGACGCTACTAGTATGCAAGAAGACAACACTCAACTACCTACTAAGCTTCTACCCTAATCCGTGACCTCCATAACCTCCTATCTAAGGTCATATTCTCGGTAAGTTGAAGATGAGTCATGTCCTGTCTAATTACCTCTTCCCAATACTTTTTTAGCTGACCGTTACCTCTCCTTGCATCCACTACTACAAACCTCTCACACTTCCTCACAAGGGCATTTGCATATCTTCTATTCACATGCCCGAAAAATCTCAACCTTGCTTTCCTCATTTTGTCTGCCTTTGTCCACTACAGAGGTCAGTCCCATCTTGTCTCAGATATCTTTATTCCTAATATTATCTCTCCTAGTATGACCCCACGTCCACCGCAACATATTAATTTTTGCAACTCTCATCTTCTAAACATGAGAGTTCGTAACTGGCCTACACTTCACCCATACAACATAGTGTAACGCCCCGGAAAACGGGTCCCGGAGCGTCACACGGTGCTTGAGGCTACGAGTAGCCCCAAGCTAACCCTTTGAGCCATTTTCATTCAGTTTAACACAAATCAACGTTTCCATAAATAACCCTCAAATATCAACAGAGTAATCAGCATCCAAGAATAAAAGAATTTCAGAAAGATAACAAAATACGACTTATTAGTCAACTCCCAATATCTATACCAGTCTGACAAGCCTCTAAGAAAATCAATAAAACCAGCGAGCCATTGAGACATGCCCCAACTGACTCATACTCAGTTATCAAATGTAAACAATTCCGTGAAACCAACATCAGACATCACGTCCTCGGAACATGAGGACTCACCACAACAGAGGATGTAGAACAGCGTGCCCGAAGAATCACTGTCGAACCTGGAACTGAGCACCTGAACCTACATTCTGAGAAAATGCAGCCCACATCCGAAGATGTGGGTCAGTACCATGGAAAGGAACCGAGTATATGGGGGTGTATGCAGTTGTATAAATATCATCATCATAAATATTTATAAGAAATATGCAGGATGTATGAAAGACTCACATGGCCCGAAGAAAATCATCATAATCATGAGAGGATGAAATAAGTACAATAACACATGTGAGTCATCATATAATTTGTCAATCACTTTCAGTTCATCAAGAATATCAATTCTCATAATGTAAATATCATTTAAATCTTTCGAAAGAATAACTTTCACAATTCTACTTTCAAATCACTTCACCATTCACCATAGACACAAGGAAATTCACACACTGGGAGATCCTATAACCGACATAAACCATGTGAGCTACATGGAGTCCAACGTACAACCCACGTTGGGGAGAGCCGTCTTATCCTTGCCATCGGAGTAGGACTATCGATATCAAATCCACACAAACTAGTGATCACTATATAAATCAGCCTCGGGCTCACTCCTACGGGGGCACGTAGTTCTAGGGAAGTAAGGTCGCTTTATACCTCCCACTCGGTGCTAAAGATTTCTCTCAGACTTAGCTCAGATCATTTCAAAGACAATCCACAACAAAACAATTTCAGTAATATATAAATATACATCGGGAGCCGTCATGCTTCCCATCTATCAAAATCAACCACGTTATGGATTTCTTTCACACTCGAGTTCAAAACAACTCCATTAAGACCAAAAGGTCAAATCATTCAAAATATCTCAAATATTCAACATCAACGTGCTTATAACACACTTTCTCAAAAAAACACAATTTTCAATGGGGATTCACGACCCAAATATCAAAATCATGATAAATATCGTTCAAGATTCATGCTTTATATCTCCACACATGTAAATTCATCTTCAAAATCATAAACATCAAGATTTCATAATAATCATCATAAGATATGGGTTCATGCTTCAAATTCGTAAAAATCAAATAAAAATCATGCCTTTGTAAAGAAAATTACTTTTGGGCACAAGAACGAAAGAGAGTTCTTGTTGAAAAACCCCACATACCTTGAATGATGAACTTTAGATCAATACTCGTTTTTGAGATGTTAATCGTGCCTTTGAATGATGGTTCTTGGAGTTCTTGAACTAGGAACTTGGAATCTTGAATAAATTTGCCGAATTAATGGTGAACTTTGGAGGTTTTTGAAGTTGGATGTAGGAGCTTAGGGTTTTCTTTTTAAGGGAATTTGATGAAATATAACATATAATGCTTCTAATAGGCTTTAATATAGGGTTTGGACGGATTTTGGGTAAGGGGGAATGACCAAAACGCCCCTAAAAATCAAATAATTCTCGAATCTGTCCTTTGGTGGACTGTTTTGATAGTCTGAAGTAGATCAACCATAACGTTTTACTCCGATATCCAAATTGGATGAAACCAATTTCATTAGAAAGAGGACTCTTATATCTTTCCGTTGATATATAGTATCTCACCCAGATCATTGTGTACGAAGAGTTATGATCGTTTGAAGTTGACCCAAAAATTTACTTTTGATAGGCTGAAGTAGATCGATCATAACTTTTTGCTCTGATAGACAAATTGGATGAAACCAATTTAATTGGAAAGAGGACTCGCAGAGCTTTCCGTTGATATATAGTAGATCACCCAGATCATTATGTACAAGGAGTTATGATCGTTTAAAGTTGGAGCAAAAATACGCCAGGCCTCAGTACTTTTTCCTGCACGTTTTACTGTTCACTACTATTCACAGTTCGATCGGAATGTTCATAACTCGTCACTTGGGTGTTCGTTTTGGATGATCCACATCGTTGGAAAGCTTATTCGATACTCTACGCAATGGTGGGTCATAATCTAAGACATTCTGCACGGAAAATTTATAATTCATTCTAGAAGATAGAACCCAACACGTTTACGCACAAAATTTCAACGAAAAATTTGCCGGGGTATTACACATAGCCTGCCTAAGCACCGTTTTATTGAACTTGCCTTTAAGCTCTTGAGGTATATTCGTATCACACAAAACGCTTGAGACAAGCTTTCATTTAATCCACCATGTACCAAGACAATGTGTGACATCATTGTCGTTCTCTTCTTTTCCTTGGATTATAGACTCTAGATATTTGAAATCTCTCTCAGGGATGACCTAGGCATCAAGTACCTAAGTTACTCGGACTCTTCACTTTTGGTACCGCACTCGTGTCGACACGACATGGGTGTGGGGCTGGGATCCATACCCAATTTGGTCAACCGATTTTGGGTACTTTGACCAAAATCGATTGGGAAAGTCCGGACAGATTTAATAAATTCTGTAATCAAAACTAAAGCTTAGCTGAAATTGAATAAAATGAAATACCTTGTATATAGAAATTTCTATGTTATTGCTTTTCTTTTTATTTCCTTTCAGGATTTTCTTCTTAAGCAATATTTTCTCAAGTTTTCCTCATAATATCTCATAATTTATGTTTTATAACTCTATTTTTAGATATTTAAATTATTTTTCGCTGAATCTCCGCACTCGTATCCATCCCTATATCCATATCCCCGAATCTTTAAATTGAGACCGTGAAGGATCCGTACCCGCATCAGATACCCGCACCCGAGTCCAAGCAACTTAGTCAAGTACCACTTCCACGCCAACCTAATGAGTTATGTCCTTGAACTTGCACTCTTAAGTATTCAGTTTTGGTCCTACTCAACCTAACTTTTTACTCCCATGGTTTGTTCTCCACACCTTCAGCCCGACGTTGATTCTGTCGTAGGTCTTGTCAATCAGAATTATGTCATCCACAAATAACATACACCATATTAGCTCACCTTGATACGATGCGTCAATTCATCCATCACGAAGGCAAATAGAAACGGACTAAGGTTTGATCCCTGTTACAACCCTATTCCAACTCGGAATGACTTAGAATCTCCTCCCATTGTCCTTACTCGAGACTTGGCTCTATCTTACATGCCCTTAATTGCACCAGTGTATGCACCGCTACACCTCTGGCTTCCAAGTATCTTTGTAGGACCTCCCTTGGGACTTTGTTGTAGGTATTCTATATATGTCACTTCTTGTGCCTGTGTATTTGTGTGTGTACACATTATTAATTTGGCTTTTTGAAAGTTATACACAGAGCTTTTATGTGGGGGTGTGTATGTGGACTACTTTGCGTTAAACAACGACCATAAGAATAAGTATACCCTCCGTCCTCTCTCTCGAAGGGAGCCTTAGAGTGACGGGAAAAGTAGTTGTCACGTGACCAAGAGGTCATGGGTTCAAGCTGCGGAAACATCCTCTTGCTGAAATGCAAGGTAAGAATGTGTGCAATTGACCCATGTGGTCCGGCCCTTTCCTGTACCTGTGCATAGTGGGAGTTTTAGTGCACCGGACTGCTCTTCCGTCTCAAAGCTTAAAAATAACAGTTTGTAAGTGAGCTGTATTTCTTGTTATTCACGTTGGAGCGCAGGGGTGTCATAAGGAAGATCTCAATTGCTAATTTCGTCGCGCTTTTGATTTGAGGAGACGTCTCAATTTTCTCCTGTTCACTTATGTATTAAGTTTATCATGTGTTTATGAGAGCCGGCGATTATATGTGATGCAAATTATTTCTTGTAACTAAACTTCATATTTTGAAACATTTTTTCTCATCTGTATTGTTGTGATGCAAGATGAATTCACGTGTTATTACTCTTATCCTTATGCCTTTGTACTCCAAATAAATGAGCTATTTTATCATAAACCTGTTGCAGCATATGAACTTTCAAAGAAAGAAGGTAAAGTGGGCACACCAGAAAGACCACTTTCCGACTTAGGAATGTTGAGCTATAGGGGTTACTGGACGCGTGTGCTTCTGGATATATTGAAAAAGCACAAGGGCAATATATCTATCAAGGTTTGTCTAAAATTTAGACCTTGTTTTTCATTTATGTTCATCTTTTTTGGACTTCCATTTATGGTTTAACTTGCACTGGAAGGTATTTAATTATTTGGCCAAATTTATAAAATCAGCTTATTTTGAAAAGTTTTTTTCAGAAGTGATTTTCCTTTTTTAAAAAGACAGCTTCCGTTGAGAAGTATTTCATGTTTAGCCAATAAATTTGGAAAGCGCTTTTGAGCAACAATTAGTGTGTTAGGTCAAGCTTCTAAGTGTATTCGTTTGGAAAGTGCTTTTCTAAGAAGTATTTTAGGGAAAACTACTTTTTTGTAGCTTTTGAAAACAAATCTTGGTACTCCCCATAAGCACTTATTTTCTCCCAAAAGCTTGGTGAAACACCTCTCTTCTTTTAAAATAAGCACTTCTTTCGAAAAAAAAAAACACTTTTGGCCTCCCAAAAGCTCTGACCAAACAGGTTATAAACCTGCCTTGTTCTGTCATTTGATGATGGATATGAATCTATAATGGATGTCTTTTCTGCTTTGCTTCTGGTAGGAACTAAGTGACATGACAGCCATCAAGGCAGAAGATATTTTGTCCACCCTTCAGGGCTTAGAGTTGATCCAATATCGAAAGGGGCAACATGTCATCTGCGCAGACCCCAAAGTTTTGGATCGCCATCTCAAAGCTGCTGGGCGGGGTGGCCTTGAAGTTGATGTCAGCAAATTGATATGGACTCCGTACAAGGAACAAAACTGAGTATGTATGTACATTTGACGCTCTTTGTATGTATATATAGAAATTTAGATGTTTGGGATGCGCACTGATCTTTAGCAGTAGATGTCGGTCCAAGATGTTAGATTTGAGAATCTGATCTTACTTTATAAAGACATGTACAACTATGACCATAGTAGTTCTGTTTATATCAGAATACAGATTATGGTGACTGGTTCTTGCAGAGGCACTCTATTTCAGTTCTGCTTGTTGGTTTTCATTTAAATTGGGCAGGTGCTTTGAGGCCTTTATTTTTGCTCACTTGCCATTTATTTGTGTTTTAGTAATGTGTTACGCAGAATAAAGTGATGATCTTTAGAGACTATCTTCGTGGTGAAGTTGTATTTGCTGATGATGAGGTAGCCAGCCTGCTTGTGTGAAGAGTTTTAAGGGTAATAAGCCGTTTCAATTGATCGAGTTTCTGGAAGTCCCCGATTTTAAGTTTAATGCTTAAATCATAGACAGATTGATTAGGTACAGTTAAATTGGAATATCAATAGTTGGCTGCTGGATTTTTTTACCTGCAATTAGATCGCTTTGGGTGCCCTTTGACATTGCTGGTAGAATTGATTTGCGTGCGCACACACTAAATCTATGGAGAGGATGAAGAAAACTAGAGAGAGTTCTTGAGAGAGATAAGTGAGAATGAATTATGTGACCCATGAGTAAATTCTACGGCGGCCGGGCTTTTTATATTAATGACTTGGAGTATGTACAGTTACACAGAGAAATGAGAATAAAAGGTACAGTCGCGTGAACATTGATATATAACAATACGTCACATATTAATCAGGCTCTACAACCTAACAATTCTCCCACTTGGAGACTGATTTTGTCATCCAAGAATTACATTCTCAGGAAAAAAAAAAAAAACTAATATTCCTCCATCATCAATATGTTCGTCACACCGTAACATCTATAGACACAACTACAGAAGACCAACTAAGGTTTTGCACAAACCTTAGTTTACCAACATCAACACATTTTGTCAACATGTCTGCAGGATTCTTTGCACCCTCTATCTTTTCCAAACACATATCACCTTCTTCCACTGCCCTGCAAGTGAAATGGTACTGTCTTCTAATGTGTTTCGTCTTCGAATGATAGACCGGGTTCTTCACCAACTGTATGACACTCTGGCTATTTGTGTAAAGAATCTTCTCACGCTGCTTCTAGCCCAGTTCTTCTAGATAATCTGCTAGCCATATCATCTTCTTTCCAGCTTCAGCTATTGCCACATACTCAACCTCAGTAGATAAAAGAGCAGCGCACTTCTAAAACCTGGACATCCAACTCACTGTTGTACCACCTACGGTGTAAATGTATCCGGAAGTGCTCTTGCTCGAGTCCACATCCCACCAAGATCAGCATCAACAAAACCTTGCAGAATCACCTTGTCATTACTAAAACAAAGTGAAGTACTGGATGTACCTCTCAAATATCTTAGAAGCCACTTTACAGCTTCTCAATGCTCTTTCCCGGGGTTTGTCATGTACCTGCTAACAACTCCCACTGCATGTGTGTGCTATGTCAGGTCTAGTGCAGACCATAGCATACATCAGACTCCCAACTGCAAAAGCATATGAAACAAGTGTCATGTGCTCCCGCTCCTGAGCTGTCTTCGGTGACTGCTCCTTTGACAATTTTATGTGATTTGCCTATGGAGTAGTCCTGGGTTTAGCATCATTAACTCTGAACTTGGCCAGCACCTTCTCAACGTACTACTCTTGGGATAGATTCAAAGTACCAGCAGATCTATCCCGAGAAATCCTCATCCCAAGAATTTGCTTCACTGCACCTAAATCTTTCATCTCAAACTCATAAGACAGACTTGCCTTCAGAGAGTTTATCTCTTTCATACTGGATCCTGCAATCAACATATCATCCACATACAAGAGTAAAAATACATAAGAATCAGTGTATTTCTTGAAGTAGCAACACTGATCCTTTTCACTCCTGCGGAAGCCACTCTAGCTCATAAAGGATTCAAACTTCTTGTACCACTGTCTAGGTGTTTGCTTCAGCCCATACAAGCTCCTGTTGAGCCTGCAAACCATGTGTTCCCTGCCTGGAACTACAAACCCCTCTGGTTGCTGCATATAGATTTTCTTATCCAAATCTTCATGTAAAAATGCAGTTTTTACATTCATTTGCTCAAGATGCAAATTCTCCGATGCAACAATACTCAATAAAATTCGGATAGTAGTTAATTTCACAACAGGAGAAAATATTTCAGCATAATCAAGACCTTTTCTTTGTGAATATCCTTTAGCTACTAACCGAGCCTTGAACCTTCTTTTGCCATCTGGTTCTGCCTTGATTCTGAACACCTACTTGTTCAACAAGGCTCTCTTCCCTGCAGGTAACTCAGTCAATATTCACGTGTTATTCTTCTCAAGTGAGCTCATCTCATCATCCATGGCTTGCTTCCACTTGATTGAATTCTCCATCTGCAAGGCCTCAGCAACAGACTCTGGTTCTCCTTCATCAGTCAGCAACAGATAATGTAATGATGGTGAATACCTATCTGGTGCTCTAATGGTCCTGGATAATCTCCTCTCAGCCTGCTCAGGTGTCACTTGTTCTACCTCTGGTTCTTCAACGACAGTCTCTGGAGTTTGTTGAGTTTCTGCTGTAACATCTTTGGGTGTACTCTTCGGCAACTCAAGCTCAACTCCCACTTGCTTTGTAGTCTCTTGAACCTTTTGCTCTCTGTCCTTGTGCAGGACATTTTCATCAAATGTCACATCTCAATGTCTTAGGATCTTCTTGTTTCTGTCATCCCAAAACCTGTACCCAAACATGTCAGAACCATAAACTATAAAGTAGCACTTTATAGCTTTAGCATCAAGCTTATCTCTCTTCTCTGGTTCAACATGAACATAAGCAGTACAACCAAAAGTTCTCAAGTGAGAATACTTGAGTTCTTTTCCTGTCCATACTTCTTTCAGAATCTTGAACCACAAGGGAACTGATGGTCCCCCTGTTGATCAAGTATGCAGTTGTGCTGCTCACAGCATCTGCCCAAAACGTCTTAGGCATCCCACAGTGTATCCTCATGCTCCTTGTACGCTCATTCAATGTTTTGTTCATCCTTTCAGCAACTTCATTCTACCTTGCCTTCCCGGGAACTGTTCTCATCAATCTGATTCCCTCAGTTGTACAGAATTCTTTGAATTCTGACTTGTTATATTCTCCTCCATTATCAGACCTCAGGCATTTAATTTTCAAGTCAGACTGATTTTCAACTTCAGTTTTTCACCTCTTGAAAGTAGCAAACACATCTGACTTATGTTTTTTCTGCTGAAATCATCAATGAAGGTGACATAGAATCTGGATCCATCAAGTGATGAAACAGGAGATGGTCCCCAAACATCTGTATGGACCATTTCCAGCCATACTTTCTTCGGTTCTCTCGCAGTCTTCGTGAAGCTTACTCGTTTCTGTTTACCCATAACACAACTCTCACAAAGACCCATATCAACAGATTTCAGCCCCTCTAAGGCTCCTTTTGCAGCCTGCATCTTCATTCCTTTGGCACTCATGTGTTTAAGTCTGTTGTGCCACAGACATGAACCGGAAGCACCCTCAGCAACAGCAGCCATGTTTATACACCCTGCAGTGGTGTACAAAGTTCCAAATTTTATGCCACATGCTACAACTATAACACCCTTCACAATCTTCCACGAACTTTTTTCAAACTCTGTTGTGTAGCCTGTGCTATCTAACTGACCAATAGAGATCAGATTCTTCTTGAGACCAGGAATATATCTGATATCCTCCAATGTCCACTGATTTCCTGCTGGAGTTTTTATACAGACATCCCGCTTTCCTTCAATCGCCAACGGCTTGTTATCAGCAAGATACACCTTTCCAAAATTTTCAGACTTAAAATTTTGGAACAATTCTTTGCTTGGAGATGAATGAAAATATGCACCAGAATCCAATATCCAGGATTCAATCGGGCTGTCCACACTAAGGATTAGAGCATCCCCAATGTCTTCTGCTGAATTAATAGAATCATTATCATCTCCAGATTTCTGATTCTTCTTCTTCTCGGGTTTCTTGCACTCTGTCTGAAAGTGTCCTTTCTCTCCATAATTCCAACATGTCACGTTGAATTTTTGTGGAGATTTTCCACAATTCTTCGATTTTGATCTGCCATGTGTATTCTGACTCCTTGATTGGTTTCTCCCTCTTCGGTCAACACTGAGAGCACTACAAATGACTCCAATTTCTCGTTTGCGAATGTTTTCGCTAAGAATAACATCTTGAATTTTACCAAACTTCAGTTTCTCAGATCCACGGGAACTGCTAATCGCAGCAACAACAGTATCCTAAGACTCGGGCAGAGATGACATCAAAATCAATGCTTTAATTTCATCTTCGAAATTAATATCCACAGAACACAGTGGACTAACAATCATATTGAACTCGTTTATATGATCAGCAACAGATCCATTCTCAGACATCTGTAAATTGAACAATCTACGCATCAAATATACCTTGTTCATCGCAGATGGTTTTTCGTACATATTTGATCGTGCCTTCAACAGATCGGACGTGGTTTTCTCCTTGACGATGTTGAACGCCATCTTTCAGAAACCGAAATCGGATCCATCAAACTTCTCGATTCTAAGCTTCGATCCTTCCATCTTCAGTGATTGTGATGAATCTCTCAATCTCTGATACCTGTTGTTAGAATCGATTTGCGTGCACACACACTAAATCTATGGAGAGGATGAAGAAAATTAGAGAGAAAGTTCTTGAGAAAGAGATAAGTGGGAATGAATTATGTGGTAACACCCGTGAGTAAACTCTACGGCGGACGGGCTATTTATGTTAATGACTCGGAGTATGTACAGTTACACAAAGAAATTAGAATTAAAGGTACAGTCGCGTGAACATTAATATATAACAGTACGTCACATATTAATCAGGCTCCACAACCTAACAATTGCTCCTATGGCTGTGAGCCTGTGAGAAATTCAGTTAACTGGGGTGTCTGCTATTTTTGTATGATTCAGCAACAGCTTCTTGCATTGTGATTTTCTGCTTATCTTAATTTCAGCTTATCTCTTAATTTTGTGATTCAGGATGGTTCACTATTTTGTAGATCTGAAAGCTGATTGTGAAAGTTTAAATATGTTACTGTTTATTACCAACTCTTTTGTTGGGGAACATGAAGAATCCAACCGTGCTAGTCCAGAATAGTAGTACAAGAAAACTTGTTTTTTCTCAGTAATAAACTGTTGACTTTTAAAATATCACATGAGTGTCCATAAGAGCTTGTATTTCCATTGGGAGGAAGAGGAACCATGTCGGAGGGCATAAGGTAGATTGGCAGAATAGAATCGTACGTCTTTCTGTCGTGATACATCCTTGTATGGAATCAAGAGGTTAATAGATCTCTTTACTTGTATGACTTAGATGTTTCGTATTTCTCAAAAAAGTGATTCGATTGATGGGATTTGGTATGAGATCGATGATCTCGATGAGATTGATATTCCAATCTTTCTTCTTAGAACGTATTGATTTGACCCCATAAGCGGGACCAAGCATGTTGCCGCCGGAAGCAGAACCCCATATTTCTTCTGGAGAATCTCCTAATTGTTCCAGAGCAACTAGAAAGAGATTCTTTAACCAGAAAGAATTCGATTCAGATGTAGGATACCTATCCAGAAGTTTTCGCAACTCAATCATAGATGATGTTATCATCAAAGATTTGACCCTTTCGAACTCTGTCTGTAACTCACTAGAGGCCCGGGAAACAAAGAGAAGATGTGTACGAACGAGATATCCAGCAACAAGAAGAAGGAAAAGGATTTATCCCAAATTCCAAGAAGAAAGCATTAAAAGTTACCGAATCATTGTCAGCGACATTTTGGATGATGGATCATAAGGTGGATATGTATGGTGGTGATGATGATACACAAAATTGAATTAGACTCAAATTCTCCAATCCGTCCAGTGATGGAGCCAAGATTTTACTAAAGGGGTTTAGAAATAACATGCGAACAAATCGAAGGGGGTTCACAACATCTATTATATACATATAAAAAAATAATTTTAACCATGTATAAATAGTATAATTTTCTTTCGAATATGAATCCCCTCGCCAAAGAATAGCTCCCCTTGAATCCGTCACTACATTTTGTCACACGTCTTGAACACAGCAAGAATAAGGAGAAATGATTTTCTAGCCTTCACATTGTTTTATTTAAAAAAGAATAAAAAATTTATGTCCTTTTTGTAAGAGATTTTTACTTTTACATATAATTGGTCTTCATTCCGAAAAGAAGCAAATCAAACATATGAGCCGCAGTGGATATATCACTTATAAATGAAAATACACCCAATTTAATCAAGAAAGTTAAGTGGAATTTATAACAATCAAATAACTTGCCTTGAAAGAATTTAGTATATATCATACACACGGCATGGAGTATAATACATTTTGTCAATGTCACGTTTAACATTTTATTCCTGGAAAAGTAACATGAATGGCCCAAATAAGGGGAACGCCTGCCAAGTAAAATAATTTGACATGATCTCCTTTCACTTGATTTCTTTACTTTCAAAATAAGCCTCTTCCTAGCATTTGTGCGCCCACACATAGGGATGGCAATGGTGCGATGTGGATTTTCTAAACCCATAAATTTTAAAATTACACCGCACCGCACTGTATCACCTTTAAATCCGCATAAATCCGCCTTATATTCATATTCGCGCATAACCGTACCGCACCACACCGCCCCATGCTTTAATTTTTTCCTTTTTTTTGAAAAAATCATAACTTCATGGAAAATCATAATATTTTTAAATCTACAACTAGGAAATAATAATTAATTTCTATTATATCACTTTTCACTAAAATTTATCAAAAAGTATAACGTGTACAAGTAATGATCAAATAACATATTTTTATTAAATGAATAGAGATATTAAAAAAGTTACTATAAAATTATTTATTTGTAGTGTTATACATGTCATTTTAAGTATCATCAATTTTTAAGTAAAGAATACATATAATTTTAGGTATATTCACGAGAACAATACTAATTTTTAGTTTTTTTTAATTTAAACTCGCATATACCCGCAATCCGCACCGTACCATTTAAAAAAAACTTACTTTAATCCGCCCCACACCCACACCGCACCGCATAACTTAAAATCTGCACCGCCCCACATAGCTTAAAACCCGCACCGCCCCATTGCCCTCCCTACCCACACACATGCACGCCAATTTTAATAAAAAAGAAGCTCTACACTTGTAGACATTTATATTTTGTCCCTATATTTCCAAGCTAATTAACAATACTACAAAAGCCCTTTGGTGGAACAGGAACCTTGCTAAATAGTACATTGATTGTTACTAATAGTATTACGTTCCCTAGAGTTCTTCTATTTTCCCCTAATAATTTTTCAAAATCCACTTTGATTTATGCAATCCTTAGACAAACTAGGATATGTTTTACAGGAAAGCTCAACAGCTTCTATGGTGTAATTATATATTCCTGAATTGTGCTGAAAACAAATTCCATTTGACATTTTGTGATCAAATCTAATCTCGTTGCTCTGTATTTTTACTTATTACTCTTAATTACATTCAACGTATGAAGATATGTACTATTGCAATAATTAAAATCCTTTTATTTCGCTTTTACTTGTCATTAATTTCTTAACTGAATTTTTACTTTTATTTGTTATCAAGAAAAGATAACTTGTTTTTTTTATTTTATTCTTAACATTAATTACTTTTTTTTTCAAATTGATTTCAAGCTACAATATAAACTTCATTTAATAGGGAAACTATGGTAAAATAGTTATGTTATTAATTATTTTTCTTAATAAATATACTAATTCAAAATGTGACAAGTCAAACTGAACGGGGAGAATATATTTTGCTTCCATTAACAAGTGAAAAAAAATTGGTTATATTAAAGTTTTCTTGACAAAAAGTCACACATAGGATTTAAACCTTTGATCAGCTATTTTTGAACCTCCTTTGTAACTATACTACAATATTCTTTTATATATTCTTTTATATTCTTTTATGGACTGCGTACATCTTACCCCCCAGACCCCACTAAGTGGGAATACACTGGGTTTGTTGTTGTTTTTTTAAAATCTGGCGGTATACAATAATTAAAGTTAATATTGAAAGATAATTCCTTCTTAATTAATGTAAAGATTAAAAATTCTCATAACGCTCTCTAATAAATTTATGTGAACATCCATAAGTCATAAGAGTTTGTAGGATATGAGAGTTATTACTTCATAAATATACATTCATTCAAATGACGATTAAATGTAACTTTGTGAATGAAAAGACATTTAGAAGTTTTGAAAGTTAATAGCCTTTATGATTCTGTCATTAATTTAAGAGTAACGTTACATTACGTACATTAACTCTGTGTGTCTTCTTTCTCTCTTTTGATGAATGAAACGTAAATGATTACTTATTTAAGAAACATCATTTGAGAACTAAAGAGGAAGAAAACATAGGAAACAAAATACTCTCTCCCCTTTATCAGTTTTCTATCGTAATCTTGATTTTCTATTCTTTGATAATTTTTGGGCAATCGATTTGGTCAACCTTCAAATTTTCAACCACGAGTGCACGTATTTAGAAATAGCTGTAGAACTTTAGAAAGCGATCAGCTAAAAGGATTTGCACCAAAGTCGAATTGAAATCACTTTTAAGATAGTGATTTATCACAACACATAGTGTTTATGACTATTCTCTAACTATTAATAATTTCAGTTTGAACATTAATATTGTAGCATTCTTTTCAACCGACATGATTTTTCACTTGATCACCCTAAATAAACTTTGTATATTTAAACACTTAAAATAGGATTGGACTGTATCTGTTCGACATTTTTCGCTGAATTGACAACTTATGTGAATTTCAGTTCAAGACGCGTGAAGAGCAAAAATCATTTTCTTAATTTTTTAAATTATTTTTATTTCCTTCTTCTTCTTCATTTAATATCCTACCATTAATATGTTCCACCAGTGCTATCTTGTTCATCAAAAAGAATGAAGATTCCAATCATTCTCGAATTCCCTTTTTCGTATAAAATTAAATTAAAACAAATTTTGAGTTCTTAACAAAAAAAGTCAACTTAAAAAAATTTCATGTGAAACTTCATTTTTTTTGTTCAAGATTTTATCTCAATATTACTATATGAACGTAATTGTAGATTTTCGCCTATTAATCAAACTTGATAGAAACAAAAGAAAGGAAAAAAAGTTTGAGAAGAAATCAGATATGGATTTCAAGAAATTTTCGACAAACAAGCTACTTTTAGGAAATAATTATATGAATTTATTAATCTAATAGTCCATTTCATTTGCGAAATAAATATTCACCGTTTTAGTCCTTAATTTCAAATTTTAATCATTCATTTTGATTTTTCTTGTTGCAACTTATTTAGGTAGTAGCTATTAGCATTTGTGATGTATAATATAGTTTGTAGCTTCTTGTTCTTAAATTCTGCATACGAAGCTTAGTTGAATCTAAAAGAAAAAAAGAAAGAGGTAAGAAGATTGAGTAGATGATGGTTACGGGTGAGGGATTTGTAATGGGTATGGCGGAGAAATTTTTGGGGAAGGAGGGATTGGGTAGGTTGGGCTTAGGGGTGGGTTTAGAAATAACTTTAATTTTTATTTTTTTATGAAAAATAATTTTTCTTTTATTTTTTTAATTATTATTTTGAACTCAAATACCACATGTTGTCTTTTAGTTAGTCATCATGTCATGTCATTAGCAAATGTAATATACATACTTTATATTTTTTATTGATTGTGTAAAGGTATTTATTTAGAGAAAAGTCATATTTTCCTCAACATGTCATGCCTCTACATTTGTTTTCCCAACTTACTTTAACACTTAAACTTAACTTTCGTTTATTTACTCTCTTAATATCTTTAAAGTATATTTATTTCACCCTTCAAAATTAAATATCCCTCTCACAACGGAGAGTAAGTTACACACGTATTATATCAGTGTCAAATCAGTGTCACATCAGTGTTAGGTCATTGCCACGTAAGAAATTAGAATTTTTTTAAAAAAAAAAATCTCACACATATTATTTTTATGTATTTTTTTTAAATCAAAAAATATTATTTATATATATATTGAATAAAAATGCTCCCACCCCACCCTATTTTTATTTAAATAATATATATTTTATATAATTATTTTTATGTATTTTTATTTTAAAAATAAAAATATACATGTACTATATATACCATTCCAGCCCCTTCCCCCCACCCCCCCCTCTTCTTTCCTTTCACCCCCCCACCCCACCTCCCCCCCGTTCTTTCTCCCCTTCCAGCGCCCCCCCAGCCCCACCGACTATTCTTTCTCCCTTTTAATTAAAGGAAAGTGTTGTTTTAGGTGATGTTGTTAATGGAAGAAAGTGGAAAAAAATTAAAGAAAAGTATTGTTCTTGAGTGGTGTTGTTAATGAAGGGAATAATGAAAAATGTTGTTCTTGAATGGTGTTGTTAATGGAGGAAAGTGAAAAAAAAATAAAGAAAAGTGGTGTTCTTGGGTGGTGGTGTTAATGGAGGAAAGTGAAAAAAGATTAAAGGAAATTGTTGTTCTTGGGTGGTGTTGTTAATGGAGGAAAGTGAAAAAAATTTGAGGTTGTTAATGGAGGTTTGAGTGTTGTTGTTGATGATGATTTGAAGAAGAAAGGAGAAAAAAAATCCATTTTTTATTTTATTTTTAATTTTAATTTTTTATTATATTTTAAATATAATATTACTGAAATTAATTTTTTTAATAAATAAACGCGCCCCCTTTTTTCTTTAAAATGTCACGTCAACTTAGGGGTCAAACAAATACATTCTAAAGATGTTAAGGGGGTAAATAAATGAAAGTTAAGTCTAAGTGCTAAAGTGAGTTGGGAGGACTAGTTCGGGGGGGGGGGGGGGGGGGAATATGTTTTTTCTCATTTATTTATTTGTTCGAAAATAATGATATGAACTGCGTATATTTTATCCTTCTTAGACCTCACTAGGTGGGAATACACTAGGTATTTGCTATATGTTGTTGTTGTGTAAAGGTATTAAAATGATACAATGAAATACTAATTGAGGTGTTTAAAATGAATAATATGAAGTTAAAATATCTAAATAAAAGTTGATATCAAGTGTAGGAGCTGAAAATTGAAGATGTGTTTGAACTTAAATCTATGTATAGTAAAATAAAAATTGTTATGATATATATCAATTATAGTGAATGTCTATTAAGATCTATCAAGATCTATTTGATGTCTATCAGGATTTGATGTATTTGCCTTTTAGTGTGAAACTAGGGGCAAATTCCCCCTATAAATAGAAGGGCTTCCTTTATTGTAAATTGATCCCTCAAGAGAAGTAATAAGAAACACTTTCTCTATTCTCTCTACTCTTCTTGTTATTCTTTGTTGTTTTATAACGCATTATCAGCCCGAGACTCTGCCAAATAAGGTGAGATTATAAATCTAAAAGTCAAAGTTAGTAATTCCTTATGGTATTTGTATTTTTCTTAATGATATAATTATTGTTGGATTTGAGGATAAATAATTGATTTGAAACCATTTATGTTTTAAATTCATTCCTCAGGAACAATATTATCAAAAGGGATGATAATATTTGGGTTCAAGTCCTATCGATTTATGCCTAAGACGTCTTTATATGGATAAGATGTTGAGTTTGAATCTCAATACATCATATTGATAATATAATGATGGTTAAGGCAAAATAATGGGTGTTTAATAAAAGATCATGAAACATATCCCATTAATATGCTCTATTCTATAAAGTGAAATGGTAGCATAAATCTGAAAGTTGACAACCTGCTTCATTGTTGAAAGAAGACAAGTGATTGAATGCACGAATATAAGCATGGAGAGACAATATGATAATAATCATCAAAAGTGATAATATTTTCACACGCTTATTATGATTATAAGATGTGCTAGAGAAAAATTCTCTACATCATATGTATGCCTCAATTTGCTCCTGAAGTAGCAATATGATGAGCTCCTGAAGTAGCAATATGATGAAAGAGGTTATAAGATATATAAGCTATCATAATTTGATAGACTTAAGACACGATTATATTCCATTCTTGGGGAATGAGAATTTTGATTATTATAAGCACAGATCCATTCCCTGGGGTGAATGTGATAATATTTAGTGAAGATTATTAATATAAACGTGCACTTGATTGTGATGGTATGACAACTCACCTCCGAAAGAGGCAGAATAGCTGAGATGAGTTATTTTGAAATCTACTTCTGAAGTAGTAAATCTGAAATTTATTTATATAATAGTAAATCTGATATTTACTAAAGCAAAAACACAAATCATGGTAAACTTGGAGTTTACTAAATTAAAAATTCATAAGTTGACATGAACGATTGCAATATCCCGAAGATGTGCATACTGAGTATTGAACATATATTGAAGAATTAGAAAATTCTTCATGAACTTTAATATTGTTTGTTCTCATGATAAGTTGGTTGGACCAACTAATTTTGGGATTGGATCCCTCAAAATTTGAAAAGAATAAAAGGTGAATAAAGGTCCGTTCACCTATCATGTGATATGTTGAAAAGATGCATCAATAAGATGATCACATGTACATTCATGGTCAACTTACGTTTGACATTCATAAAGTTACTTGTTTAATATAAATTGAGCATAATATTCAGATTGTGTAATCGAGAAAATTCATCTTGATGATGATGGTTTAGCATTGAATGCCTTTCATAAATAACTGAATCATTACTAATGAGAACAAAGTTTCATGTATTGATATGAAATATGATATGTTGCATATAATAGCACTTGTATGCATTAGACCAATAAATTATGATTATTTCTTCTCTCTTAATTGGTTCAAGATCGGGAACTAACTATTCCATCTAATAGTTTTGATGTGCGATATTCGATTAATGAATGTACCATGATGCACAAAGATGGATCCATCAAAAAAGATGGAGGATGTATGTTAGCTTTCCTAACATAAGGGGGAGATTATAAGCAGCTATGAAATATATTAGGAATTATCATCGGATCTTCATTCAAAAGATAATTCAAGTCAAATACCGAAAGCATCTCACATTAAGCTGCAAGTGCTCCTATTTTGTGTCCTTAAAGGATAATGTCTATGCATACGTGAAGCTTGATAGACCAATCGGTTCCAAATGAAATAATCCTTGAAAAGAATAAGGAGCAAATAATCATGATAAGAAGGCAATGTGCTCTTGAAGAGTCTACGACATAACACTTCAGGAAACCTTATGAGAGGTTTAGGTACCTGAAAATAATGAAGTGATGAAATCACAAAATGTTATGTCGCATTGTGAACCGATACAAAATAAGAAATCTTCAACGATATCTTTGATACAATATTGGCGCAATATTGTAAAAGATTATAAGGATCGGAATTCTACGTTAATTTAAGCATGCTGACGTAGAAACATTTATCAAGTGACCTGAAAGTATGCATTTTAGTAAGCGTAAAACTTATTTGATTTGCAGTCCACACACTTGAAGATGTCACACTTGACATGTTGGATATTGTTACTTGACAAACATCTATATGAAAATCCCTTAAGGATTCAAAATGCCTGAAGCATATAAAGTTTCTAGGAAACTTTTTATTATCCTCATAAGATATAATTTGATGATTTCAGTATCATTGAAATTCTTGGAGAGTTTTCAAAAGCAATAGAGTATTTTCTTAAATGAGAAACATGCAAAAATTGAATAAGGATCCATTCCGACCTCAAGAAAAGAATGAGGAACTCCTTGGTTATGAAGTACCATATCTTAGTGCAATTGATGCACTAATTATCTTGCAAATACTACAAGGCCTGATATAGCCTTTTTTTTAGTTAATTTATTAGCAAGTTTGTAGTCCCGTTCTTATTGGTCATACTGATTTTGGGTACTTATCCGACCTACATAAAGGTCGGTCTCAAATAGGCTATGTGTTCATATGTGGTGGTACTGCAATATCTTGAAGATATACAAAGCAGTCTATCATAGCTACTTCATCGAATCATGTTGAGATAATAGCTATTCATGAAGCAAGCCGAGAATGTGTATAGTTGAGGTCCATGATACATTTCATTCAAGAAAAATGTGGTGTGAAATATGACAATCTACCCATAATCTTTTACGGAGATAATGCATCATGCATAGCACATTTTAATGGAGGATTCATAAAAGGAGATAGAACGAAACACACTTCATCAAAACTTTTCTACATACATGAGCTACAAAAAAATGGTGATATCAACGTATAACAGATTCGTTCAAGTGAAAATGTGGCTGATTTATTCACCAAGCCTTCTCCAATTACAACTTTTAAGAAGATGATGCACAAGATCGGGATACAAAGGTTCAAGGATGTTCTCATTTGGAGGAGTTAATACGCGTTGTGTTCTTTTTTCCTTACGAGATTTTATCCTATTGGATTTTCCTTGTAAAGTTTTTAATGAGGCAGTCGATATGTGTATTGTTAAAAATGTATACTCTTTTTCCTTCACTAGATTTTTTTTTCTACTAGATTTTTTCTAGTAAGGTTTTAACGAGGCACATTATCTATCTAGATATTTAAGGGGGAGTATTATTAGATATATCAATTATAGTAAATGTCTATCAAGATCTATTTAATGTTTATCAGGATTTGATGTATTTGTCTTTTAGTGTGAAACTGGAGATAAATTTCCCTTCTAAATATAAGGGTTTCGTTCATTGTAAATTAATCCCTCAAAAAAAGTAATAAAAATCGTTTTCTCTATTCTCTCTACTCTTTTTCTTATTCTTTATTGTTTTATAATAAAAATCAATTTTTACCGCTTTGCCAACTCCTAGCTCAGTCCCTCACTCAAAAGGTGTACTTGCAAAATTAATCTAGTAAAAAATGGCACTTTAAATTCATGGGGACAGAATCATTTTTACTTGTAAACATCCACGGAATAAAGGTTACTTTTTCTCTTTTCCTCAAAAGGTCTGTTAAATGGCTTCTGCTTTTTAACTTCTACTAGTCTACCAAGGGCAAAAAACATAAGTAGCTTCAATTTATGCAAACATGGTCCCAATTTCCAATGGAACAGTCCAATAAATAGACCTAACTTTTTTTCTTTTTTTTTAAAAAGATAAATTAATTAAAAATTCTTTTTTTTGTTTTATTTTATTTTAATATTTGTATGAAATAGACCTGCACAAGAATCCAAGTGAAATAAGGGGTCGTTTGGTAGAGTGTATTGAAATGTTAATGCATGCATTAATTTAATGTGTATTAGTAGTATCTTATTTGGTATAACTTTTTATCCTATGTATAACTAATGCACTCTATTGTGTATTGAGGTGTGTATTACTAATACCTCAAAATTTGTGGCATTAGTAATGCAATGGATCTAATACATGCATTAATATGCTTAAAGACCCTATTACCCCTCAAAAAAATTTTCGCATCCTTTCCAACGTATATATTGAGGGTATATATAAAAAAAATAAATTTTTTTTTTAGAAATTATGCAATTCATGTTTTTTTTAATACATCGAACTAAACACTGCATAAGAAAAATGTAAGCATAACTAACACAAGTATTATTAATACAAGCATTACTAATACATCATATTTTATATTATTCTTATACACTCTACCAAACAACCCCTTAAGAGAGTGAAAAACACTTCTTTGACTTAACAATATAATACAGACGTGATATTAGAAACAGCATATCCGCCGATGACTTCTAATTCTGATCTACAAAATCGTGAAAAAAATAGTCACTTTCATGGTCATGAAGATAATGTCAAAAAAAGACTCCTCAATTTTGAATTCTTGGTACCAAATTTTGCAAATAATAAAATCGGAAGTTTGACATCAACAACTTACCATAGTTAAATATTCAGTAGAACAAGTACCCTAAACTAAGGGGAGCAATTTTTTTAAATAACAGATTAAATTTGTAGTCATAATACAAACATTTAATTATATTGTCAATAAGCATAAGTCAAATCAAATAATTAGGGCGAAAAAAAGATTGTACTTTTGATTTCAAATGTCGAACTAACATATGTTTTAGATTTATATTGAAAATTGACACGTTCAAATTTTGTAAATTAAACAAAAACACGTTTAAGCTGCACAGTTTCCACCCACTCCAAATATAAAGGTGCCGTCCGAATGGCAATCAAAAGTCGACGGAAAAATAATTTCATCCAACTCGTAAGATGGTTCCGTCCACTTTTAGTCATTAACTTTTGATTTGGTCTTAAAAAATAATTTTACTTTATCATCCTTATTAATTATAAGTCTTTTAAATAAATAAATAATATTTAATTAAAAAAATAGATAAAAGACTATAAATTATTTCTTATAAAAATAGATGAAGGAGTAACTAAATCATGTAATTAGTGTTCAGAGGACGAAGTGCCAACTGAAAGTGATGAACCATATATAATCATCTCCTTCATCCCGGGAAGGGTAACCCCTCCCAAGAGACCCCCAACAAATTAAGGCACATGATTAGTTTTATCATTTGGAATGTTAGGGGTGTAACTAGTGCAAGCTTTAGGAGACACTGTACTTCCTTAGTTAAGATACACAAACATTCCATGCTAGTGCTCTTAGAAACCAAAATAACTGACCACAAAGCTATCACTAGAGAGTTGGCTATGATGATCAGATTCAGTCTGAAGCTATACGTCTCTAGGGATGGCAATGGTGCGGTGCAGTGCGGGATTTTACTAAACCCGCAAGTTTTAAAACCGCACCACACCGCACCGCACCGCATCACATTTAAATCCGCATAAACCCACTCCACATTCATATCCGCGGATAACCGTACCGCCCCATGTTTTTATTTTTTTCCTTTTTTAAAAAAAAATTTGTAAATCTATTGAAAATCATAATATTTTCAAATCTACAACTAGAAAATAATAACTAATTTTTATTATATCACTTTTCACTAAAAAATTGTCAAAAAAGTATAACATGTATAAGTAATGATCAAATATCATATTTTTATTCAAATGAATAGAAATGTTAAAAAAGCTACTATAAAATTATTTATTTGTAGAGTTATAAATGTAGTTTTAAGTATCATAAAATTTAAGTAAAGAACACATATAATAGAGAACAATACTAATTTTTAGCCTTTTTATTAATTTAAACCTGCATATACCCGCAACCGCACCATTTAAAAATTTTTTTACTTTAACCCGCACCGCATAACTTAAAACCCACACTGCACTGCATAACTTAAAATCCACACCGCACCGCACTCGGACTGCCCCATTTCCATCCCTATACGTCTCTCTAGAGGCAAAGTTATCATGTGGAAGGATAACATCCTTAATGATAATAATTGGGTCATTTGAATAAATAAGAAGATAATGTGGAAGCAAAAATGTTAAAATTAAAGATAGGCAAAATTTGTGAATAAAATTCTCAATTTTAAGATAAGTGCTAAGAATCCTAATTGATCTTAGTATTCAAAATTAGTGAATTAAGATTAATTATAATACTAATAAAGTCAATTCAAGAACTTAGATCAAAAGTGATCTAGACCCTGAAACTACAGATAACAATTGGTATAAGACTAATCATCTTCTTTAATTAACTTTAATAGAAATCGAAGATATTAAAGTCAGAATTAATCTTAACTTCTAAAGAATCGTTCTTATAGGGTTGCAAGATAAATCCAAAATCACCACACACAAAGGTGTAAAGAAGAGAATCCTCTCAAATATTATTAGTCATCATGTTGTCTAATTAAAAAATCCATCCCTATATATAGAAAAAAAATCTATCCCAAATAGCATGATTCCGAATTCTATTTTTATGAAAATATATAAATCTAAGAAACTTTAAATTAGAAAATTTTCAAACTAGGTAACTTTTAAATTAGGAAAATAAAAGTTTTCGAATTTAATCAAAATTCATATGGACCTAATCTTCTTCAATTGGGTTTGGACTTGAATAGTGAAATATGTGTAGAAATTAGCCCATAATTCTTCATAATTCTTGAACTCATTCTTGAGCTCTTCGTTCATCATAAGCATCTTCTTGATTCAAATTGAAGTCCGTCAATCTTAATGCAAGTGGGTCATCCTGAATCCTATCACTTGAGGTAGAAAACATCTCCATCACCCCAAGACATTCATGTAATGGTCAAGGTATTATCTTCCTATCACTCTTGACTTTTTCTGATATTTATGTTAGTAATGATTTTAACAATAGAAGTAACCTTTACGACAACCTCATTAACATGTCCCAAAACTATAAGGGAGAATGGTCCATTGGAGGTGACTCTAATGACATTCTCCAAGCCAAAGAAAAGTTTGGAGGAAATAGCATTAATAATAAAAAAGTTGAGCTTTTTTTGGACTACTAAAATCAATGTAATATGATAAACTTAGGCGTTAAAGACAATAAGTTTATCTGGACAAATAAAAGGTACAAGAATAAACAAAACCTAATACTTGAGAGGTTGGATAGATACCTTGCTAATGACTCCTGGATAATCAAGTACCCTAAAGTTTGTGTCACCCACCTTTCTAGAATCCACTCTGATCACTGTTCTCTTTTCGTCAATATGACGAACTCCAAACCATCTAGGTACAATAAACCTTTTTGAATAGAGCTCATGTGATGTGGACACCCATCCTTTAGAAATATTATTCACTCCTTCTTTGACCCTTCAAACCGCCTCACCAAGGCTATCTTTTCCTTTTAGGAGAATGCCTCCCACTAGAACTCCACCAATTTTGAAAATATCTTCTATAAAATGAAAATAACTCGAGCTAGGATAAATAGGATTTAAAAATTCATTCACTATCCTCATAGTTCTTTCCTTCAAAACCTTGAGACTAACCTCCTTAGAGACTATGACTCCTTCTAAAATTTGAAAAAGATTTTTGAAAAACAAAATTCAGAATTACTTGTCTCCAGAAAGGATACTCTAATATCAGATTATCATATTTTTACATCAACTCTTAATAGGAGAAGAAGGAATAGAATATACTCTTAAAAATGTTGATGGAATCACTCTCACTTAGCAAGAAGAAATTAAGCTCCACATCACTAATTTCTTCTGCATCCTGTACACTACTAATCACTCCCACTCTGTAGAATATACCATTCCCATCTTTGAGTTACTTCCCTTCCTAAATCAGTCTAATGTTGATTACCTTAATGCCATTTTGAGCTACATTGATTTTCAATCAATCGTCAAGTCTTTCAAGCCTCTCAAAGCACCAAATCCTTATGGCATTCACCCAATTTTTTACTAAAACTATTGGGATGTTGTTAAGGACAAAATCTTTGATTTTTGGAAAAAAATAAATGAAGAGAGAGCTATGGGTCCTAATATAAATGAAACCCTTATTTGCCTTATCCCTAAGTGTGCAAATGCAAATTAAATTAAAAACCTCAAACCTATAGGGCTTTACAACACCACCTACAAACTGGTTACTAAAATCATAGTAAATAAAGTCAAATTTCTACTTCCTTCCATCATTGGCCTAAGCTAGGCCAGTTTTCTCTCTAATAGGAGAGCGTCTGATAAAGCCATCATTGTTCAGGAATTCTTTTCTCATTTTAAAAAAATAAAAGATAAAAAGGTAATATGATCCTAAAATTGATCTAGACAAATCTTTTGATAGGCTAGAGTAGTTATTCATCAGAGACACTTTATATCTTTTTAAGTTCCCTTCTCACTTTATAAAGCTAATCATATCTTGCATAAATCACAAGTTCTATTTTTATTCTTATCAATGAAATTAGGACTCACCTCTTCAATACATCTAGACGAACAAGATGGAAAGACCCAATCTCTCTATACATATTCATACTTTTCATGCAAAGGCTATCTAGATCCATTGACACTATGGTCATTTTAAGAATTTGAAAATCAATCTATGTCTCCAAATCAGGTCCTAATATATCGCCCCTAGTTTTTTATGATGAACTTACCCTCTTCTCTAAAGACACTTCTGAGAACTAAAAAATCATAACTGCTACCCTCAATGATTTCTAAAATAAATCTGGACAAAATCTTACCTTAGTCAGGTTCAAAGTTATCGTTTCTTCAAATTGCAACCTTGACATTGCAAAGTAGTGCTACTCACTTCTAAGCATTCCCACCAATACCAACTTTGAAAAGTACTTGGGCTTTTTTATCTTTCATTCTAAGCTTACTAATAATGATTTCTAATACACCGTTAATAGAATGCACTCTAGGCTTGCTGGTTGGAAAATAAAAATGCTCAACATAATTGGTCGCACAATCTTGGCAAAATCCACCCTTAGCAACATTTCTTCCCACACCATGTAGTATATCTACCTTCCATCCAAAATCACAAATGCTATAAATAGAATTCAAAAAAAAATTATTTGGGAAACAACAACTGAGAAAAGGAAAATGTATTTATTGGGCTGGGACACTATTATTCTTCTCACCTATAAAGGTGGACTTAGAATCCAAAGGACTGAACTCAAAAATAAATCTCACCATGCAAGCCTTGCAAAGAGACTGTACAATAACAACAAACCTCCTTATCAAAAATACTTCAGCACCAATCATAGAAATTCTAGAAAAAATATCATCTTCAGAACTTGAAAATGCATCAAAGAGGGCTAGCACATTTGCACGAAAAATCAAAAATGGTCTGTCAATAAACGCAATAGCGTCGGATTTTGGGGTGATAATTGAACCCCCAATATGGAATCTATCAGAAGCCATGTCTAAGGCCCCTTAAATAGGGGTAAAGTGTAGATAAGGGTCAACACCATCTTTAATAATGGCGATTGAAATACCCATCCCTTGTCCATTAGCCTCCCTCTAGAACTTTTCTTAAAAAGTCAAAATACCTTATCCCTCCCAACTTTAAAAGGGAAGGCACCATCTAGTGGAATGCCACAAAAATATATTTTTCTCCATGAAAAGTACTCACTAGTAAAGCTCAAGCTCCTATTGAAACCAACAATAAAGAGTTCCAATAGATACGAAAGCTTAGAGTTCTCAACAAACTCAAAACCTTCATATGGCTTTTCTATCACGAAAGACTTCAAAATGGAAGTAGTTTTCACAAGGTAGGCATCAATGTCAACCATCTTTGTAAGCATTGCAATAATCGAGACGAATATATTAACCACATCTTTTTCAACTGCCCAGAAGTTTTTTCTTCTGGACAGAGATGGCCCAACTCATTACATCCATAAATAACTTTGATTCCTCAACTATCACCATTGACACCTGGTTGGCAAACTAAAAGCTCCTCAAGAACAAATATTTTAGCAATTGGTTACTCTGGGATAATGTTATCCCTTTTTGCTTATGGAACATCTAGTTAATTAGAAATGACAACCTGTTTAACAATAGAAACTCTGATATCTCAACTAACAAAACTATCTCCTTAGTCACTGGATTTTCTTCATGATAGACAATAACAACACTAACATAAATATTATCTCTATTATCCACATCAAATTGAAACCTCCAAATTCTGCAAAATACAGTCTTAACACAAATAGCTCAGTGAAGAAACAATCTGGGATAAAAGGGGTAGGAGGAGTGTTTAAAAATCACAGAGAAAACTGGATCCTGGGTTTTAACAAAGCCTGCTACCTTGTCTCAATCATTCAGGCTGAAATTCTTGCTATCTTGGAGGGTTTAAAGCTAGCCCTGGAAAGAAACCTCACCCTATTTAGAAATTAATTATGATTTTTTCAACCAATTAATAGGCTTTTGCATAATCATCTTCCATATGATAACATAGTCTTTGAGTGCAGGTCATAATACAAGTATTGGGAGTTCCACCACTTAAGTACGCATGCATGGAGAAAAATAGAATAACAGATTTACTAGCAAAGGAAGAGGCATGCAGTGAAGTTTTTGGAAGAGCACAAATTTTGTCAGTTCCTCATATGAATGCGATGAAGAATGTTGAAGCAGACATATTAAGGACTACATTTTCTAGAAAAGCTGTGATTTGTAGCTCAAGTTTTTGTATTTCCGTTAACATACATTTGAACATGGGGGCAACTCTCAAACCTACTCTACTCTTTAATATAGTTTTAATATGATTACTATCCGTTTAACCGGAAAAAAAAGATCATGTATTAGAAATCAAAAAGAAAAAGAAAAGTAAAAATAGAAAAAGTTAGAATTACAAGTCTACCATAGAAGGCTCGTTTTCATCTCAATTTACATGATCTTTTT